>NW_025228059.1:891331-899980 GCF_018294505.1 Triticum aestivum
GTTGGATCCCGAGGTGCTCCAGGAGCAACACCTCGACCCGGCATTGGTGAGGCAGGAGGCAAGCCGACGGGGAGGTACCAGGGGCACCGCGTGCACGATCATCACCTACCTCCTCGCTGGCATGGCGGTCCTACTCACCGTCCTTGGCGTGTTGAAGCGCCGGCAGCAGGAGGAGGTGGCTGCCATGGCCGGTGGAAAGCTGCTATTCGCGAAGAAGGGGTCTTGGAACATCAAGTTGTTGGGGTGGTCAGGATCCAAACCTGAGAAAGTGAGGAAGGAGGAAGAAGAAGACCAAGTCCAATCTGTCTATGTGGCATATTTTTTCTGCCAACTCAGCCAGACGGGTGTGGGTCTGGCCGATTAGTGACGTCAACAAACCACTTAGCATTTACCATTAGTGTTTTTTGTCATTGTCAATTTATGTTCGGTGCAAAATGTCACGAAATGTAAAGTGATGGTATTCCACTAATTGTGACACGAATGTGGTGGTTCTATCCATTTAACTCTAGTAAGTTGGACTACTTAGGCAAGAAATGGGATGTGGCAAAACTGCGGTGGGTCTTTCATGACTCGGTTGTTCAGGATATTCAGAAAATATCAATCGCTGGCATGGGAAGGGAGGACTATCGGGCATGGAATCACACAAAAAATGGCGTATTCTCGCTTGGTCCGCCTATCACTTGTGCATGGATTTGAGGAGGATGAGAGCGGAAAACCTAGAAAGCTCGTCGGTTGCTGAACATCAAGGATGGTTAGAACTCTGGGACACCAATGTGCCAGGCAAGGCCAAGATTCATACGTGGAGGCTCATTAGGAATGGATTAGCAGTGGGTGCCAAACTACAACGTTGAAAAATGAAAAAGGGTGTGCTATATGTGCGGTCTGCAGGGAAGAGATAGTTCTTCATCGCTTCTGGCCATGCCCTTTCGCCAAACACTTCTGGTTTCCCAGCGATGCAGACATGGGTGAAGAAATTTTCCAACCCCGCCCTGAATTCGTATATGATCATCAAGGCCTTAGGAACTACTACTCCGTCCCATAATGTAAGGCGTCTTTTAACACTATACTAGTATCAAAAAACGTCTTATATTATGGGACGGAGGGAGTGGTTGTTTTGACTGGTTCGACAAAGCAAAAAAATGCGGATAAGTTAGTCATGGTTATGACGCTATATCATATGTGGCTAGCTCGGAATGTGACGCGAGATGGTGAGGTTATTGAAGCACCTGGGTGCTGATTGATCGTGTATCAGTGGCGATTCTGTGTACAATCTGTGGGGTCAGTTGACACCATAACTACTGGGAAACCAGCATAAATTACTGTATAGCTACTGTACACTATGAAGAAAATAATTCAAAAAATTAGCAATGACCAAACAGATTCATTCGGCTGGCTTTGCCACTGTCTTGTATGACGACTACTCGAGGAGTGGACGGAGGCCCATCGATCTCTCCGTGGTTGCTGTGCAGGGTGGGCGGCCGTTGGAGCCATGGCGCCGACCAGAACCAGGCTGGACTAAGGTGAATGTAGATGGAGCTATACAGCAAAGTTGATGGCTCAGGTGGCGGCAGCGCGGTTGTTCACGACCCTCATGGTGTGTTCCTGGGAGTAGCATGTCATTTTTTGCCGATCGCCGGCAACTCATTTCACGCAGAGCTATTGGCGTGCAAAAGAGAGGTTCAGCTCGTGCTCGAGGTTGGCGTGACGGACAACCAGGGGTTGGCTCAATCGCTGGCGCAACAAGAGATCGACAGGTCCAGGTTTGCCCCCCTCGTTGAAGAGATTAGAGAGCTACTAGCCATGGTGTGCTGGGCTAGAAGAACAGCCAATCGGCCTGCTCACAGTCATACCTAGCCAGGGAAGGCTGCTTAAACAAACTTTGTAAGACTTGGTTACGTGTTTCTCCGGTTTATATTCGCATTATTGCGGCAAACCACCGTGAATTAAGCAATGAATAGCAGCATTTTCCCTAAAAAGGCACCACAACAGCCAACAATACCACATCCAAGTGATAAATGGTTCAAAGTAAACAGGCATATACAGCGGAGGAACCGGATTACAGTCCCACACTTCTCTCCTCGTCAAGACATGATTCAGATAGGATTATCCATCACTTTTCGCACACGCTTAATCCTTCTTAATGGTATTAGCAGTATCTCTCTTGGACATGCCACGAGTATATGCTTCCGATAATTGTCGTCCGGAAAACCTTTTCCGTTGTGCTACTAGTTTCACAAAATTTCTTGATGATTCTTTCATGCCTATGGGAAAGGGATGTGTAGAATGTTATCAATTCCATTGAGAGGTTCATAATTTCAAGCCAGTTTTAGTGTGTATGGTGTGGGTACCCCATACGCACTGATATGATACAGATATTGAAAACATATTATCGAGTAGTATACTCCAACACTATTTTCAGATCCTTAGCCCAATAGAACGTTGTTAGTAAAATTTCATTTCAGTAAATTTCAGATGTACTAAAATGATGAACATAGTAACATTCCTTCCCCCAGGCTGTTCAGGATCATCAATGGAACTTCAGTCTGCCCCTAGAAAATTACAGAAACGTCTTCCCAGTCTGAAATTCACAGTAAATATTCCGGTTTTGCAAGCAAAAAAGATGGTTTGAACTACTACTTATCTAGTATAGTGTAGTAGTAGTAGTAATGTTGAAAACAGGTTAAGTTAGTATACTTGCAACACTATTTTGAGGTCCTTAGCCTAATAGGACAATGTTAGCAAAATCGAAATTTACTAACCGATCAACTCAGAGGCAACCATAGCATGTTCCAGTGGCAGCCGAGAGACATGATGCACCTATAAAATTATGGAAATGTTGTCATCTAGAATAACATAGGGGCTTAACCTACAGGTTGACCTTGCCCTAAGCATCGAAGTAATGTCACACGTACACGAAAATTCAAATCAGGAAATAACCTTCAGATATTTATGTATAGAACTGAAAAGCAATCAAGTTTCCAACACATGCATGTGTTTCTAAACCACCTTAGGTAGAACAAAGTCACAAATTCACAAGGTAAGAGGAGTTACCAGGTGCCTCCCAATTACAAACCATTTGAACTTCTCCGCAGCTTTTGCAATTTTAACAGGGGCAAGCTCATAAGTACCGGAATTACAGAAGAACTTTAGACTAGAAATTGAGAGGATTCATCTAGAAGACGATGTAGTCTTGGGTATCAACTTCGTCTTCAAAATGAGCACAAGACACTAGACAGTGCAATCTTCAGGTTCAACCTTGTCTATGGCTGTCCGAAAGGGTCAGCCACAGGCAAATCATGGACATGCTTATCGTACCCAGTACGGTGATATTCACTCCTGAATTCAACCTGAGCATCTTGAGAAGCTCTCTTTTCCACTTGTAGCAGACTCTGGTAAGAAGCCACCGATATAGTGTCGCACTCACCAAATACTTCAAATTCAATTTTGTTTAGCGCTTTGGCATTCACAAGAAAGAACCTCGCAAAGTTAACCTGTTTCTCATAGCCTATGAATATCTTAAACACCACTGTTTTAAGATGGGTCTGAAAGCATTCAATTTGATGTGGTGGGTCATACTGAGGCTCATTTTTCTTATTCTCCTCTGTGTGTCTGCCAAACTGCAAAATGGAAATAAGAGGCATATACCACCTGATTTTTATGGAGATTAGTGTAAGTGTGAATGCATATATGACCGGTACTGGGTGTACATAGTGAGATCTGAGGGGGGAAATTCAGTCTACTTATTTACAACAACTTGCCTAAGTAGATCTAGTCATATAGAGATTTGCTATAAGGAAAGAGAGAAAAGATAAGGAAGATACGTGATCGGTAGGTCATGTGTGTAATGCATCAATATTTTTTCTGAACTCCGCATGTCTATTGTACCTCTAACTAAAATAGAGATTGTAACTTGTTAGGTGACTTTGTTTTGCATGTCTCATACGTGTTGTGGTTATGACGTCGAACCTAAATATGAGAACAGGGAATCGTCCATGACTCGTAAACTTTCAGGTCTCCTAGAAACACAAGATTAACTGAAATACTATCCCATTTCAGATCTCAATCACATAATTCAATTCTAAAGGTTTATTTTTGGATATTTTTCTAGAATCAATGTGGAGGCTCAAAATATGCAACCAATACATAAATATAATACGACAATCAAAAGGAAAAGATGAGTACTTACGATGATGTATAATTTTTCCAAATAGGGGAACCACCTGAGGACGTTACAAACTCCGTCCAATTCATAGCCAGAAGACCTGAGACACAAAACCTTCACGGTGCGCATGGAGTTTGCTGAGGTGAGTGGGCTTATTCCCTGAAGAAAAGAGATAATGGAAATGAAAAATAAATATCTAAATGCATGATTGCCAAATGCAAGGATGTTGCTGTTGCTACGTACCTGAGATACTAGTATCATGGAGACGACGGGTAAGATAGGGCCCAATGCCTCCAGTCTAGGCACCCTAATTACACGTATAGTAGCACAATCATCAGAGTGATGAATATAAGGTAACAGTACCCTTACAAGGTGAGGAGCATCCTCGATGACCAGTTCGGCCTCATCATCGCTATTACGGAAGCCAATACTCCTAAGAGTCGGCGAGCTAACACGGAGGCAACCCGTAGCACGAATTTCAGCCATGTATAAGCTCTCCAGGGCACGGCATGCAGAGAGCAAGCTATGAAACACATCCCCCAAGATGGAAACGAACATCAAGGATAGCTGCTTCAGGCGGGGGAGATTCATGGACGGCAAGGAGGGGGGGAAAACACAATGGCTGATTTTGACAACGAGGAGGGTGGGAGAGCGGAGCGCGGATGGTGGCAGTAGGTTCTCTTGAGTATATCCAGGGAAGCGCTTGTAGTTGTTGTAGGTGAATTCGAGCTCCTGGATGTTGGCGAGGGATCGGGAATGGAACCAGCTCTCTGCGTCGGTGTCCAGGTCATCGGGAAGCAACGGATGGAGAATCAGCGGGCGGGGCCATCGTGGTTGGAAATTATCCCGGACACGGCTGAGGGAAGGACAATGGAGGGGGAGTGGGAGTTGGCAGGGGATCGGACCTCAAGGTTCAGAGGCGCGGAGCGCCAGAGTTTGCGCCATCGGGGGGAGATTGCCGGCGTGCGGCCGCCGTCCTTTGTGGGGAGGAGCGAGATGATGGTGCAGAGGATGGCGTCGGGGTGCGTGCTGATGAAGTCACCGGAGATCTGATCGCGCTTGCCGCTACGCTCGTCCCCGACCTGGGATTCTCGCTGGTCCATGGCCGGCGGCCGGCTAGACAGACGATTTGGGCGATAAAATTCGCCCACCAGCGACTAGCCGCCACTCGCGGCCTCCTTCGGAACCGGGGCTCTCGCGCCCGGCTGGGGAATCGAGTGAGGAGGGGAGGTCGGGGAATGGAACTGGCTGGGATGGAGACTAGGGTTGGCAACCGGCCGGCGAAGGCAACGACGGAGAGGTGTTAGGGTTTGGGGGATTCTGTCAGGCACCGCACTGTCACTCGGGAGTTGGGACTTCTGATCCCTGTACTTGCTACTTTCCTCGTTTGTCAGTGTGTCGCTGTTCGATTCCTGGGCCGTGATTCTTTCCGCGTCTGGCGTCTGCTTGTCTGCCGCAGTGTGCAATATTTATTAGCACTGGAGTTTGTATTCTTTTCTTGCCCTGTGTGTGGCCGAGGGATTACGTGGGCCTCTTGGTCCATAATAAAACATTTGAAGTATTAGGAGTACAATATTTGTTTTTACTATAGGTTTCAAAAAAAAATGATTTTACTATACACATTAGATGGATCTAAAAAACACATTAGATGGTCTTGCTATGACTATTCAGAGTCAATTACGCATGAGATCATTAAGATTGCAAATGGGGAGCTAAGACCATCTACAACCGCAATTGCCAAAATCCGGCCCCAAAACGCCCGCAGACGCGTCAAACGGGTCCGCGGACAGTTACCGGGCATCACACAAAGAATCGATTCCACAATCACAAACATCATTTCTAAATCATCAAATCCATATTATTACATGCAATGTAAAACATACTCTGTGGAGCTCATTGGGCTTTGTTGTGCCCATGTAGACGCGTCCGCCGACAGTGACCGGGCATCACACAAAAAATCGATCCCAAAACCACAAACATTATTTCTAAATCATCAAATCCATATTATTACATGCAATGTAAAACCTACTATAAGTGGAGCTCATTCGGCTCTGCTGTGCCCATGTCCAGTGGCCGGCTGTGCCCCGCAGAGTGTTGGTCCGGTCGCCATCGAGGTAGAGTAGGACATGGGACATGAACCGGCTCATGGAACTCAAGGCGCCGCCGTCTCCCATGCCCTACTCTTCCTTGTCGAAGTCCGAAACCTTCACCGCCGCGAGGGCTTCTGGCGTCTCCCGCGCCGCGGCCTTGCACAATGGGAACGCCACGCCATATTGGTGTCGGCAGACACCCATGCGTTCAGCTCCTCCATATTTGCATGTCAACGAAGCGGTTGCGCATCCGCCGGCGCATTCGGACCCCAGACGGACCGCACCGCCTCCGGTGAGGTAGCGGCGACACACCTCACGTCGGATACGTGCCCATTTGGGTGGACGCAATGGATTCCGATGGAAGGTGTCCAAGTGATGTCGTCGGGTGGCCTCCTCCCGGGAGCGGCGAAGCGCAAGGCGGGCGGTCATCTCTTCCTCGAGGACGCGTGGGATGAGCCCCAGATCAACGGAGCTGGAGGTATATGACTCGGATTGCTTCCAACCATGCCGGAGACGGTACGAGATTGTCGGACGGGAGCTTGTGGGAGGAGGGAGTGGACTGGAGGGGAGGGTAGTGGAGTGCAATGCGTCTAGGGTTTCGGCCGGAGGTGCAGATAGGATCCATTTTATGTGGGGTCGGGTAGGCTAATGTGGGCCTAATCCGACGTGGCAAACGTGCCCAGGCGGGTCTAGGTGTCCCAATATCCACCCCAGATTTGTGTTGTATATGGGGAGTGCCGGTCAGTCCGGGCATTTGGGCCGGATATAGGGAGGCCGATTGGGTTGTGCTTTTTGCATCTGGGCATGACCGGACAGTCCGTCCGGGCGTTTGCGGCAGGTATTGTACGCCCGGTGGTAGATGCTCTAACTTAATCAAGCTTGTCTAACTCGTGGTGTGGTTGTCTTATAGAATAGCAACAAGACATGCTTGTATTCTTCATAATTTTTGTTGGCCTGCTACAGTAGCTCATCTTCGACGCGCCTTCTCTAGCGAGCTGCTTCGATACCCCATCCATGACGACTTTTCATGTGCCGTTCTCTGGTAGATGACGACACACTCGTCCTAACTAGGGTGGACGATTGTTGTGCATGCTTTTATCCCAAGGTGGTACACTTGTGTTCATCTTGACGATTTATATAGCCTCCGCACATATTTCATGTCTTGCTTCATTCTACTGCAACTCGTGGTTGATAGGATTGATAACATTATACGGATCTTCTCCCTCCTGCCACTCCCTCCTTTGATTACCTAAAATATATTAATCCTAGGTACAGACCAAATTAATTAAGATCAAGGTCTTTGCATGGCTGCTACTTTTTGATAAGCTCAGCACAAAAGACATGCTAGTCAGAAGGCATTGAAGATCTGATCAGGAGGATAATTCTTGTGTGATGTGCCCGACCCAAGCTCATGTGGATAGAGACCATCTTTTCTTCTCCTGCAATTTCAGTGTCAGAGTCGAACTATCTGCAGATTGATTGGAACAACAGTAGAAAATATATTATGGCTGCTTGCAAGGGCTTTGGGCATCATTTCTTTTTTTAGGTTCTTTTTACGGCTGCATGAAATATATGGGTTTTGTGCAATGGGAAATCTTTCAGGGGTGAGAGACCCTCTTTTGCCTCATGGCATTGTAAATTTGTACATGATATTTCTGTTCTTGCTAATAGAGTGAATGACTGTAACATACCAAGACTATTGGCCCGGATCAATAGCCTACCTTAGATTGTAGGTAAGTTGATAGGTAGGTTTTATTTTATTCCTTCTTGGACCTTTGTCTTGTATACATTTTGTGTTTGAGTCAACTGCAAAGCATATTTTTGTGTGCCGAAAACATTTTATTCTTACTCTCAAATTGTATCTCTTGTACTCCTAATATTGTCGGTTGTAACTTTCCTTCTGTAACATAATTAAATCTTTACATATAAAGTAGGTTGTTCAGCTGATAAATTCCTTGTAACCCAAGTTTTCAAGTTAATATAACCCATGCAGTTCTCCAAGTAGGTAGACACGCTTAACCAATCTATTGACCTAATTTACATGAAATTTCAGCCTACCTTTCCTAATCACATCTAGTGTCCATGGCAATGGCCCTTGCATCCAGTTTGATCATGGCTCCTTCTCTGGGCCACCTAGTGACTAACACTAGTAGGAAATGGGGCTTTTACCCCGGTTCATAAGGGCCTTTAGTCCCGGTTCTGGAACCGGGACTAAAGGGTCGTTACTAATGCCCTAGCCCTTTAGTCCCGGTTCTTACACGAACCGGGACTAAAGGCCATCCACGTGGCCGGTGCGGGACGCCCAGGCAGGAGGGCCTTTGGTCCTGGTTGGTGCCATCAACCGGGACCAATAGGCATCCACGCGTCAGCACCTGGCAGGAGCTGAGGTTTTTGTTT
>NW_025228059.1:900247-903948 GCF_018294505.1 Triticum aestivum
GGGGGGTTTGGGGGTTTTGGGGGGTTAATTTAGGTTGTTATTAGGTAGCTATTAGAGAGAAGTGTCCTCTCTTATATCTCCGTGCTTGGTTTACCAACGCTACGTACTGCTATGCCTAAACATGGCTTAGATTGAAGTGAAGGCAACATGTGGTGCATGTCGAAAGTAATACTAATCCGGACTTGATCAAGTTTGGATTGTACTACTTTCGACACGCACCACATGCATGTTGCCTTCACTTCAATTCAATCCATGTTCATTTCACCCGCTGATATATAATAACTCTTCATGCGCGCATCATGCATCATCATATATAATAACAAGTCCTACTAATCATCATCATAAAACTTCTACTCGTTATTAATAACAAGTCATACGATCATCATCCTCACAGTCATCGAACCAACCCTACTTAATTGTTCTTAGCACATGATCATCAGTATTAGGTAGGACCGAAATACCCTCTTTAAGGTAAAATAGCATAAAACAATATAGACCCTGACTCTCCAATATGGAGAATGGAGATCATCCTATCTCCAATTCTTGCGCCTCGCTTCCTTTTGCTTCCAAGAAGCTCCTTGCGACTGTCCATACATTTTTTCCATTCTTTGATTTGCATGTCTCCACTTCTTTTAGAAATCCGGTATGGGCAGTTGAGATTCGTAGGATGACCTGGTTGTATATTCAAAACATCAAGCCTACCATTCTGATACATCAAATGAGGCACACAATCCTCTGGGATTATCTGTTGAAAAACATAGTAATAACTTCATAGTTAGCAATGATAATGTACTAGTTTTAGAACTATGCAAAATATGCACGGATGTCGTAATAGTAAGAAATCTTACCAGGGTATCTCCATAGTAGTTACCGTAGTTCAACACGTGCACTAGTGGCACGTATGGAGGACCATAATGATGAGGAGTTTGATTGTAGATATTGTAATTCTCAATATCAGTGCAAAATCCGACCAGATGAGTTTTCTCCTTATAAGTTAACTCAGAGCCATCGGTGTAGTAGGTTCTGTCTACCATGTTCCGCACATTGTTTGAACAATCAAAATAAGCTGTCAATGAAAATAAGCTGTCAACTATTTTGAAATGAACAATATAAATTAGTTAATAACTATGTTTGAGAAACTCACATAGCGGTAGAATTGGAGGCGTATCAACAAGGACCCAAATGTCCATATTGTCTTGCTCGATGTCAGGATCACCAAGATCCATGGTGACAAGCATACCCTCATCAAAAGCATACATCTTGCAAAATGCTTCCCAATTTTTGCAACCAAAATGGGTTACGCTCTTAGAATTATACAGATTTACTTCAAAATCTATATCATGATGGGTCCTTAGGTGAATTTTCTTTGTTTCCATACTTTCATGGTCTTCAAAACCCATCCTCTCCAAGACGTAGCGTCTTGCATGGCATGGGATAAGCTAGCCCAATTGTAAAAGATGAAAAGTACACGTTGAAATAGTTGAAGTCGTGCTTAATTACGAAAAAATAACACTTGTCGTCATTGCGTACCGTTTCAACATCGAACGTCTCCTCCAGCTTAATACTGAAGCGCCGATCTTCGTCCAGGTGAGGCCTGTCGCACTGACCTCGGTCGTCGTGGCACCAGTCGCACTCCCCCGGGAGACTTTCATCGTCCGAGTACGACATTTCCTATGTTCATAATTCAAATATTAAACATTACAATTAAATATATGTACTAAAAAACCTAAGTTAGACCATTATTATTCATCACGGGTTGACTATCGGTTTGTCGAGTCTTTTCTTGAAAACTCTCAACTCACGTGGTGTATACATTCGAGCGTTGGTGATGGTCGCTCCTCCCTTTGTCCCCGTGTGCATTACACCAAAATGTCTAGCTAGCACACGGGAACAAAGGAGAAGCGACCCCCACGACAACAGTCGGGATTCTTCGTCCTCTCATATATATATGGTGGAACTCTCCCTCACTGATTCCTCTCTGACATTTGCGACCGTCGGTGATGGTAGCTCCTCCTTTCGTTCTCGAGTGCATTACACCAAATTGTCTAGCACACGGGAACGAAGGAGAAGCTACCCCCACGACAACAGTCGGGATTCTTCGTCCTCTCATATATGGTGGAGACTCGACAGACTTACAGTCAACCCGAAATATCGTTTAATTATCTTTCTAAAAGAGGATTTGGCTGGTCTCACCTCGATATCGGAGGGGGCGGTGACGGGGACGACGGCGGGGATGATGGAGGGGTCGGGGGGGCTCCTAGATTTCTGCGAAAACAAAAACCCTATAAGCTATCAACTAATCATAGTGCTCTCCAATTTTAGCATTCAAAGTAGGATCGGAGTAGTTTTCCACTTTGAGCATTCAATAAGCAAAATCAAATCACAAAATAAAGTAGTATTCAAATTAGGATGCATTCAATTATAAGCAAAACTACATCATCTCCATGCGTCCGTACATCACCGAATATTATCACTAATACACCTCGAATACTATCATACATATAGCATCGCTAGTACAGCTAGAACAGTAGCGCCCGACGGGTATCGGCGCGGGCGGTGGACACCCAAAGGGACGGAACCGTCACAGGATCATAGCTCCAGTGAGATCCCTGAAGAACCTGCCAGGTATTGTCGAACCTGCCCTCCAACGCAACCATGTAGCGACGGACGTGCTGGTCCTCCTCGCTGACACGGTGACGTACCACCTCCGCGGTGTCCGAAAGCCTCGGCACCGTCACTGGCCCACGCGAGCGCCACCAAACAAGGATCGGGTCAACGACGGGCTGGTTCCTCACCAACCTACGCCCACCGGAAGGTAGCACCTCCCAAAACCAGCCCGGCGGAGCCCAGTCCTGGACATGGCCCCTCTGATCAAGCCGGCCTCCTCCGCCGAGTCGACGACGAGGATGCGGGATAGGCATCGTCGACGTCAATGCGGGAATAATTGCTTTAACTAAAAAAACAAACTAGTTCTATTAATTTCCTTACTATAAATAGAATAAAGTAGTACTTACTACAAATAAACTAGCAAGTTTAACTAGTTCAATTATTTTTCTAACTAATTCTATTAAACACTTTCTAAGTAGTACTTACTAAAAGTTATCGGGGAGGGGGGTACATATATCGACAACGACATACCCGATAAAAAATAAGAAGAGGAAGAAGACGAAAAAAAGAGGAGAAGAAGAAAGGAATAGAGGAGGAGATCGAAGAAAAAAAGAAAAAAAGAGGAGAACAAGAAGGAATAGAGGAGAAGAAGAAGAAATAGAATAATATATTATTCTATTTCTTCTTCTTCTCCTCTATTTCTTCTTCTTCTACTCTTTTTTTCTTCTTTTTCATCTTCTTATTTATTTCTCCTCTACTTCCTCTCCTCTTCTTCTTATTCTTCTTCTTCTTCTCCTTCTTCCTCTTCTTATTTTCCTTTTTTCTCTCCTTCTTTTTCTTCTAAATATGAGCATACATAAATGACTTCTAAATATTAAAAAGTCTGAACTACACATCTAAATTACAACAACTAAATTAACTACACATCTAACTACACATCCAAATTAATACAAACTAAATTACAAATCTAAACTACACATATGTAATAGCTAGCTAGGGGGCGCGGCGGCGCGGCGGCAGCAGCGGCGGCCATTACAGGGAGGAGGAGGGCGTGGCGGCGGCTCACATCGGGCGACGGAGGGCGACAGCGTGGG
>NW_025228059.1:904986-906090 GCF_018294505.1 Triticum aestivum
GGGCGACGGCGACGGCGGCGGGGCAGCCTGGCGGCGTAGATCGAGCTCTCGCGGCGTCGTCGGGCGGCGGGACACTGGCGACGGAGATGTGAAATTTTCACAAGTCCTGGTTATATAGCAAGGGCATTGGTCCCGGTTCGTGGCACCAACCGGGACCAATACCCACCCTTTAGTCCCGGTTGGTGACACCAACCGGGACCAAAGGCCTCTTTTCACCAGCGCAAAGGGCGGGAAGCAGAGGGCTTTGGTCCCGGTTGGTGGCATCAACCGGGACCAAAGGGGAGCATTGGTTCCGGTTGGAGCCACCAACCGGGACTAATTTGCTGGCGTAGTGCGGTGGGAAGTTTAGTCCCACCTCGCTAGCTGAGAGAGCTCAGCACGTGTTTATAAGCTGCGTTGCAGCTCAGGTGCTGAGCTCCTCTCTAATATGCAGGCGTTACACATGCCTACCTTTGTCACTGCCATGTTGGGCCTATTGGGCCTACGGGCCTGCATCCTGGCCCATGTGCAGATGGGTTTCTAGTCGTATGCAGGCCGTGTGGCCCATTAGGCGGCATTTTTTATTTTTTTCTAGTATTTTTTTGTTTTTTGAATTATTTATTTTCTTCTGATTTTTGCTTTATTTTTTTATTCTTTTTGCTTTTAGCTCACAATAATTATAAACTTTCTGTTACTCCATTAGTTTCCAAATTTGAATAGTTTCAATTTCATCCAGAAACTCGTCTGTTACAAAGGGATTTCATTTTTTAAAACTTATTTGAACTCCTGACTTTTTGTGTGTTCAAAATGCACCATTCAAAGCCACATCATCATTTGTCAATCCTTTCTGACTTCATTTGTTATTTTTCTTGCATTTACTAATTATTTTGAGCTATAAGACCCTAAAATTGAAAAGCATTTCAAATGAACTCTGAAAAGGTTGAAAGTTGGCATGATATCATCATTTCATCCACATAGCATGTGCAAGAAAGTTGAGAGGGTTACGGCAAAAACTGGATGCACTTCGTGTACGAAACGGACAATCTCTTTCAAAGTATCAGGATTTCATCCGGAAACTCGTCTGTTACAAAGGGATTTCATTTTTTAAACCTTATTTGGACTCCT
>NW_025228059.1:907407-911344 GCF_018294505.1 Triticum aestivum
CATAGCATGTGCAAGAAAGTTGAGAGGGTTACGGCAAAAACTGGATGCACTTCGTGTACAAAACGGACAATCTCTTTCAAAGTATCAGGATTTCATCCGGAAACTCGTCTGTTACAAAGGGATTTCATTTTTTAAACCTTATTTGAACTCCTGACTTTTTGTGTGTTCAAAATGCACCATTCAAAGCCACATCATCATTTGTCAATCCTTTCTGACTTCATTTGTTATTTTTCATGCATTTACTAATTATTTTGAGCTATAAGACCCTAAAATTGAAAAGCATTTCAAATGAACTCTGAAAAGGTTGAAAGTTGGCATGATATCATCATTTCATCCACATAGCATGTGCAAGAAAGTTTAGAGGGTTACGGCAAAAACTGGATGCACTTCGTGTACAAAACGGACAATCTCTTTCAAAGTATCAGGATTTCATCTGAAACTCGTCTGTTACAAGGGGATTTCATTTTTTAAACCTTATTTGAACTCCTGACTTTTTGTGTGTTCAAAATGCACCACTACTAGAAAAAGGGCTATAGATGGGATTGACACTAATGGCGCACCAGACAAGCGGTGCGCCATTAGTATATACTAATGACGCACCACCTTCTGATACGCCATTAGAGTTGAAACTACTAATGGCGCACCTGGCCCAGGGTGCGCCATTAGTATCAAATTTTTTTTAACTAGTGCGCCTGTCCAAACATACTAATGGCGCATCCAGACACAGTGCGCCATTACTAGTTGTAACTAGTAGTGGCGCACCTGCCGGAAAGTGCGCCACTAATGTTGTTTTTTCTATTATATTTTTTATTCCCTTTTTTGCAAAACTACTAATGGCGCACTTTTCCACCGTGCGCCATTACTAGTTTAAACTAGTAATGGCGCACTGTGGAACAGTGCGCCATTAGTATGTTTTTTTTTGCAAAACTACTAATGGCGCACCACCAGAAGGTGCGCCATTAGTAACCTGGATTACAAATGGCGCATTTAGAGTTGGTGCGCCATTAGTAAGTGGGCAGCAACAAGATATTTTGGACAGCCTCTCCTACCCACACTCACTTTCTCCCCACTTCATTCTCTCCACCTCCTCCTTGCCTCGGGTGCCTCCTCTTTTTCACCTCATTTCCACCATAGATTCATTCAATTTAAGTGGTTAAATTACCTTGTTTTGATAGGTAAGTAAGGGGGGAAGCTATATTTATGTTGTTCTCCCTACAACAATGTGCACATGCACTTTTTATGGCCTAGCTAGATCTATGTATGTTCGTGGTGTTGCATATGTTTGTGGTGTTGCATATGTTTTTGTGTTTGGAGGTGTACCGGTATTTGAAATGCGATAGTTGCCAATATTTTGCCGGAATGTTGATTCATTTCCGTTTCGGCGAGAATTTTGGCATTAAGCATTCTTTTTGGTCCTCTTTTTAGGGAAAGTCATGCCAAATGTTTTATTGGTTCTAAAATATCGTTTTGCTCTACCCCGCAGGCGACCATGGTCCGCATGATGACCGAAGGCATCGTGAATAGGTTTTTGAGGTCCGCGAAGGCCGAGATGCTTCAAAAGAACGAGACGGAGATAAGATGTCCGTGTCGAAGATGCAAGCTGAAGAGCCTTAGTGCGGACCCGGAATCCGGGCAGGTGCGGGACCACCTGCTCTTGCGTGGTTTCATGGATGGCTATCGGTGGCAAGGTGATGAAGATGACTACGAAGTCGTCCATGAGGGCCGGGCAAGAAATGAGGAAGGGCAGCAAGACAATCACCGCGGCTCGGGCGGGCGAGAAGACGAAGAATCCCCAGGAGATGATCACGACGGTGATGCTGTACACAGTCATCATGTAGAAGATGCAGGACATGATGATGAGGAAGATGCCGGAGCAGACGACGGGCATGATCATGAAGATGATGATGCCGGCGGAGCAGACGACGCTGGACCATCGATGGGCTGGGTGCAGGACCCTCATATTCAAGAGCTGCTTCTCAAGCAGACGGATAACGCAAGAGCTGCCGCCCGAGAGAAAGCCAAGATGGATCAACTTGAGTTAGACGCGGTTACTCCATTGTATGAAGGATGCAGGCCCGAGGATACCCGCCTGAAAGTAACGCTCATGGCTCTGGAGATGAAGGTATAACACAAAATGACCGACGCATGCTTCGACGAGAACATGCCATTCTGGCACGAACGTCTTCCCAAGGGGAACAAGTGCCCGACCAGTTTGGAGGAGGCGAAGAAAATCGTGTGTCCTCTGGATTTACCGCACGTGAAATACCATGTGTGCATGAACAATTGCATCATTTATCGGGACGAGCACGCGGAGTCTACCATATGTCCGGTGTGCGGCGTCCCTCGATACAAGAAGAGGAAGAAAGCTCCTCGAAAAGTGGTGTGGTACTTTCCGATCACTCCTTGTCTGCAGCGGTATTTCGCGGACCCTAAGGTAGCAAAGCTCCTGCGTTGGCACGCGGATAGGGAGGAGAAGAAGCGAGAAGATGACGCAAATGATCCAGAGATAGATAAAAAAAGACAAGATGCTGAGTCACCCTAAGGATGCGAGCCAGTGGCAAGCGTTGAACTTCGAAGACCTAGAATTTGGGAACGATCCAAGGAACATCGTGCTGGGCGCGAGCACCGATGGAGTCAATCCGTTTGGCAGCCAGAGAAGCACACATAGCACCTGGCATGTGTTTGTATGGATGTACAACCTTCCCCCTGGTTGTGCATGAAGAGGAAGTACATTCACATGAGTATGCTAATTGAAGGACCGAAACAACCAGGGAACGACATCAATCTGTATCTGGGGATGCTGAAAGAGGAGCTTGACACGCTGTGGAAAACGCCAGCCAATACGTGGGACGCCGCAGAGAAAGAATATTTCCCTATGAGAGCCGCGCTGCTCACGACGGTGCACGACTATCTCGGTTACGGATATGTCGCGGGGCAGGTGGTCCACGGATTTTCTGGATGCGTCAGGTGCATGGATGACACAACGTATCGCCAGCTAGATAGAGATCCCGGGTCTTCGAAAACCGTGTTCATGGGACATCGAAGGTGGCTTCATGATGATGACCCGTGGAGAAAACGCAAGGATCTATTCGATGGTGAAACCGAACCCCGAGGACGCCCACGTACGAGGAGCGGCGAGGAAATAGACGAGCTGTTGAAAAATTGGAAAGACTGCCCACTGTCGGGAAAGATGCAAAAGGCGCCAGAGCCGGGAAAGAAGCGAATGGCGCCAGAGCCGCTGCAGAAGGTATGGAAAACGAGGTCTGTTTTCTGGGACTTGCCGTACTGGAAGATCCACCGTGTGCCTCACAGCCTTGATGTCATGCATATCACGAAGAACGTGTGCGAGAGTCTACTTGGTACCCTGCTCAACATGCCAGAGAGGACCAAAGATGGGCCGAAAGCAAGGGCAGACGTGAAATCAATGGGCATCAGGCAGGAGCTTCACGCTATATATGATGATGATGATGATGATGATGATGAGGCGAAGCAGGACACGGAAAGTCGTCGCAAAGGCAAAAAGGCCAAGAAGACCGGAAATGACTACCCTCCCGCGTGCTTCACTCTACCTAAAGGACGGCGACCCGAGAATCGAACATGACGACGATGATGAAGTAACAGCATACACCACAAGAAGAAGCAGGACCACCCTACCTAAAGGACGTCCGTTCCACAGAAGAACTCCATTTGCGAAAAAGAAGGGCAAGAAGATTGTGAACAGATAGCTAGCTAAGATCGATTGTATTTAAATCGTAGCCTTCATTTCTCGATTGTATTTCATGGGCACTTTTTGAACTATCATGAATATTTTTAAATTTCATGGACACTCAATCTCGATCCCCCTCCATCTCGATCGCTATCCCACCTCGCCAGATCCGGTCCCCCTCGCCGCCGAGCACCCCCCGGTCCACCGGCCCCCCGCACCCCGCGCACCCTC
>NW_025228059.1:911630-923449 GCF_018294505.1 Triticum aestivum
ACCGGCATTACTGTTTGATGATATTTTTAAAAAAATTATTACTGTCTTATAAAAAAGTATTACTGTTATGATTTAAACAAGTTTGAACATATTTAAACACAAATAAATATCAAACAGCATTTTAAATGCATAAAAAAAAATTGTGGAGCCTGGGAATCGAACCCAGGACCTCCTGGTGTGAGAACTGGCTGCTGACCAGTCGAGCTAGTAGAGGGAACTTGGTGTGGATCAGGTCAGGTGGAAGATAACCTGTTGGCTCGAGCAGAAATAAAAAAAATACTAATGGCGCACCAGGGTGAGGTGCGCCATTAGTATGGATGTACTTATGGCGCACCGAGGGGTGGTGCGCCATTAGTATTGTGCCCTCGCCCTCGATCCCCTTCCCCTCTCCTATCCCCGGCCCAAACCTATCCCCTCTCTCTCCCTCGCCCTCGCCCTCGATCCCCTTCCCCTCTCCTCTCCCGACGCCGCTGCCCCGCCGCCTCGACGCCGCCCCGTCGTCCTCGTCTCCGCCCCGACGCCCCGACGCCGCGACGCCGCCCTCTCCTCTCCCGACGCCGCCGCCCCGTCGTCCTCGTCTCCTCGGCGCCGCTCTCCTCGTCTCCTCCCCGCTGGCCGCTGGCCGCGCCCGTGGCCAGCCCCGTCGACAAGTTCGCGCTCCTCCCCGCCTTCCTCCAGGTACCCCGCCACCCGCCCCGGCGCTCGTGCCCGCGGCATACGTTTAACGTTAACCCACTCCGTCCGTACACATGCAATTTAGGTTAAGCTGTTCCCCACCTCGCCAAAATTGGCAGCGCGCCCTATTATCAGTTCAGTGGAAACCCGTGTCGTGTACTACTGCTGTGATCCCCACTCGAACACGCCACATTTCTTCTTGATTTTGCATGTCCAGTAGCTGTTCAGCTGTGTCCACGGGAAGGGGATTTGTTAATCACCAGTCCAGTTTATGCCCGTGTTTCAGGTCAAATCATTTCCCTCTTGCTGAACCGACGGCAGTGCGCCCAGTTCTCGGTTTAGCGGGTGAGCTGTTTCGGATGCTATTGCTGTGGTCCCCTTACAAGCGCGCCGCATTTGTTCTTGGTTGTTTTGATCAGGCAATGCATCTACTGTATCGATCATGGTACCATGTTTTTTTTGAATCTTCAGTTTAGTCCTTCCTGAATTGCGACTAAATAGATAGTCTCCGCACACAGCCTGTCTTTCCGCTTTGCCCTGTTCTGAATTTGTATTGATCTGCATGTGGCGGGTGATCCAATTCATTCAACTGTGCAAAAGCTAAACATTGTTGGGTTTATCTTCAGTCAAGTGCGCCACTCTTGTTCTCATTTCAGTGCAGATCCTTTTCGTATGCTATTCCTTCGATCCCAACTCAAGCGCGCCACTCTTGTTGTTTATTTTGCGTGTCCAGTGGCTGTGGCCACATTTGCTCTTGATTATTTGATTGGGCATTGCATAAACCGCATCGACCATGGCACCATGTTTTTTGAGTCTTCGATTTAGTATTTAGGTAAACTTTTGCTCTTGATTGTTTGATTGAGGCATAAACCAAATCATGACAATGCCGCACCCGGCCTGTCTTTGCATGAACAACACAATAACAAAAGTGAATCATAGCTCAGTTAGTCGGGATTAGATATGTCAAATGCTAGTGTTAGTACAATAAGTCAAATGGATCATATGATCTGCAGACCTCATACACCCAAGAAAACCTGAAAAAAAATGAAGTTCAACCCCTCACTTTTCCTATATGCATTGGCCTGTACAGTTGGATTTGTTTCTGATTTTAGTGTTTTCAGTCTATTTTTCTATTTCTGCTTTAACATAACGGAATAACTAATGGTGGTTGCCTAATGATGACAGACTAAGTTTCTGATTTATTTTGTTATAGAAGTGTAGATTCATTGGTAGCAATTGTTTTCAGTGTCTCATGTTGCTTGTAGTGTTTTGTCCAAAATGTTGAATGATACTGCTTGGAGATGCATATATTGTTTCACCTCTTCACATGCCAATGTATTTTCCATGTTGTGATGGAGGCCTTTTTTGCCTTGTCCACCCGAGAGGCCCTTGAGTTTGCCGGAATGTCGATTAACTTCCGTTCCGGCAAATTCGGGTACTCCATACGTCCTATTTTCAGCAAAGGTCATGCTGAAATTTTCCGTGAATTTTAGCATGACTTTGCTAAAAATAGGACATATGGGGTACTTGTGACTAATGCATGGGCCGGGGTATCTTAGTAGTTAATTAAGTAGGATCAAGTGCCCCGGCGTACTTGTGACTAATGCATGGCTTTTAGGGTGCCTCGGTGTCGATAAAAACCGAAATGATGAAAGCTTAGGCTTTTAGAGTGCCTCGGCGTCGAAAAACCCTCAATGATAAAAGCTTAGCTTTTAGGATGCCTCGGTGTCGACAAACCCTAAATGATGAGACCATGATCTTGTTCCTTGACAATAACCAACTTTTTGACCAAACTTTGTTCCTATTTAGAGAGAAACATGGCCAACAACGATGAGGCCGGGGGTTCGGGTGTCAAGGCATTCTGGAAGCTGTCCCAGGAGATGGAGGAACAACCTCACTTGTATGAGGACGCCGCCTTCCCCACCGATCCTGAGACCACTGATGGTACCGCCGAGGATGACCCCACTGATGCCACCACTGATGGTGCCGCCGAGGATGCCACCACTGATGATGGCGGCGCACGCATAGATGGCAGCCAACCGAAGAGGCAACGGAAGGACCGGCGCCCGACCGTGCTCCGCACCCTCAAGGAGGAAGTTACTGAAGTGGACTCCGACGGGAATCCAACGGCGCCCGAACGAATAGTCAAGGGGTACTCGCTTCAGCTCGGGTGCATTCTCCGGAGCACCGTCTCGATCAACATCGAGAACCTGAGGCATCCTGACCGAGGGAATTTGCGCAACCTCCTCTTCACGAAGCTGCACGAACGATACAAGTTCCCCGCTGAATTTGAAAACACAAGCCTCAAAGGGAATAAAGTGAACAATGCTGCCCTCACGAAGATGAGCAAGGCCCTGTCTACTTGGAAAAGCAATGTGAAGAGAATGATCGAGAAAGGTGAGAGTTATGAGAAGATCAAGGAGAAAAATCCTTCGATCACCGAAGATGACTACAACGACTTCAAGATCAATTGCTCGAGCACCGCAAACTCCGAATCAAGTAAGTGGGGGAAAGAAATGCGGGAGCTGAACTTAGGGGAACACACACTCGGTCCCGGCGGTTACAGAGTGGCGGAGCCTATATGGGACAAGGAGGAGGCGGACCGTGCCGAGCAAGGCCTACCGCCCCTCTTTGATAAATACGGTGACAAGCAGACCAGGAACTTTGTCAGGGCCCGGTACAAGAAGGACCCAAAAACAAAGGAGCTTACCACGGATCCGAAGACCAGGGCGCTTGAGCTTGTTCTGGTAAGGAATACACCCCCGCGTAATTAGCTCCATATGGTTGCATTCTAATTAATGAAGCCAAATTTCTAAATGGTTCACATTCCTTCCGCAGGCGACTGAAAGCAGTAGCGCGGGGTCGACTAAGAGCAACCCTTGGGACACCACTCTAAATAGGGCGTTGAATGTAATGAAGAACAAGGATAAGCTCAGTAAGCCGACGTCAGCTGGTCGTGTGGCCGGCAAAGGCTTGTCGACAAAATGGTCGTCATACTATAACACTGGTGGGCGAAAGGAGAAAAAGACCAACTCGGAAAGCCAGGCGCGCGAGGTTCAAGAACTCAGGGCACAGGTGGCGCGGATTCCGAAGATTGTCCAAGAGCAAGTGCAACAACAACTCGGAGTGACGATCACCGCCATTGTGCCTACCTTGATCCAGGGGATTAGTGCGTGGATTGCGGGCGGCCAACAGGGGCCGCCCCCGATTCCTAGCTTCACGGCCAGCAACTCGCAGAACGCGATGGCGGGGCCATTGGTGTCTCCGGCGGAGGCGGCATTGGTGTCTCCGACGCCGGCACGGGAGCTTAATGCACCCGGGTGTACGCCGGCCGGCACCTCTGCAGCAAGCGGCCCCTCCGTCAACTGCACGCCCGCCGTTGGCGGTGCCTCGACATTAGCCGAGCTCGACGCCATCATCACGGTAACTAATTAAGCCTCTCTCGGCCGAGGACTTCATCTCCTTGCCTTTGACTGGGCATCCCTAATGCCCTACATGTTTTCGCAGGGCGCCGCCGACGTTCCGTGCACTCTCCTGCACTTCGTGAACAACGAGTTGGTCGATGTCGCCAATGGCAAAATCGTTCAACCGGGCAACCCCTTGTTCCACGGTACCCAGATGCCACCCAACTTGTTTAGGGTTCAACTGGTTCGGGTGCTGCCAGGCTGCGACGAGTTGTTACATCCGATTCGACCCATCGGGGCCGACGATGATGACGTGATGACCCTCAGCGCGTGCCTGAGCTGGCCCCTGCTTTGGCCGAAGAGCCAGATTCGTTTGGGGGCGGGGGACACCACCCCAAAGACAACACCGCCAGTCGTGCCGGCGCCAAGTCGGCCCCATGGCAAGACCGCCGCAACGGTGCCGGACATCCCTATGCCACTGGATCCAAACATGCATATGGCACAGGATCAGAACGACGACGACGACGATACATTAGCCAACGTCGATCAGTACTTTGCCGATCATGGGTACGGTGGCGACTTCATGGGGCCTCCTTCTCAAGAACCCAACCCAACAAAAGACGTGCGCGATCATATGAGATTCATCATTAAACTAAGGAGAGAATGAGCAGGTGGCTGATGAACTCAGCGGCAATTCAATGAGATTTCCAAAAAGACGGATTCCCACAATTATGAGAACAAGGAGAAAACATTTATCAGATCAAATGTTATACTGATGTATGCTCGAGGAAAACATACACAATTAAACATTGGTTAAAAGGTGCACGTGAGATATGGGCTTAGGTAGCAAGATCAATGCTAGAATGGTGATTCAATAAATAGTAGTCTAAGAAGGAACTGTCGGCAATTAACCCCAAAGCAATAGGGTTGTTAGGAGTATAGAATCCAAGCAGCATTGTTCACTTGTTGGTATTACGGTTGGAAGCAACACGGGGATCAAGAAAGGATGGTGCTTGTGAGAAGTATCACTACACCAAGAATTCTTAAGAGGTGGAGCAAACCTCACAACATCCTTGACATAAAAGATGGTAATACTACAGTGTAAAGAAGAACAATTGCTGGATAGCAAGGAACTCAAGGTATAACACAAAACAAGAACAAGTTTGTGTTGGAGGAAAGGTAGTAGAGTGGTTGATGATAACACTAATCATCGAGGGCAAGGATGGTCTTTCTCATCATGAATTCCATTGATATCCTGGAAGAACTCAGAATGCTGATGATGATCACAACAGAATTGTCGAGAGATTTCATGAAGGTGTAATCGATCGGCGATGACATCAAGTCAAAGGAATGATGAAGCAAAAAGTTATTGGAACCACGAGTACGTCACAAACTCGGAATCCAGCTTGTTGTCCAAGGCAAAAAGATATGACGAGGAAAGTCGACGTAAGCTTAGCTCATCGTCGAAAATTGTGCTCCGGGAAGAAGGACCAGGTAGCACAGTTAAAAAGTTGCACGATAATGATAAAGCCGATCAGGCTAGGAATGACTTGAAGGATTAATAAACTCATAAGCAATGAAGATTACTTAGAGTTATGGAATCAGAGTGCGGAATTGATTCACTTATCAGTGTTCTCAGCTGATGACAACCCAAAACCCAGGAAAAAGTGGATTTGGTGAGAATTAATAGTAGATGAAGAACCCATAAGTTATGTAGTTCCATGATATTCTCGAGATACCAGGGTGTAATACTCGACGAGAGTTCAAAGTAAAGGTTGGACTGGTGTATTGATCCATAGAAGTCAAGTGCTTAAACTTTCCCGAGAAATGGGATCAAAGAAGAACATATGGTCGGAACCATAGTTGCAAATGATCAATTCACATATACCAGATGATAGTTATCAAGGAAATAGTTATTATTACAAGAAGCTTCCATGATAGGATCTACATCGTGTCCATGGGCATGAACACAAAGTTCAAGGTCGACTCCCACTTCTTTAATGCATAACCTTTCATTCACTTCTCGCCTTCAACGAAGTTGTGGTGTTGAAATTTTATCTAACATATATAACACCAGTAGAGTATGACCCGGAGTAGTTTCAGGGTTCACACGGATTAGAAAAGGCATAGGTTCAACCCATCGGGGCCTCTTAGGAACATATACCACAACTTCAAGGGTAATAACACAAGCTCGAAGGCAGAGCATGTTTGACAAAGCAGAGGATACAATTTACCAAAGGCATTATGTATCCGAGAAAAGACTCACAGAGTTATTGGATATAAAGGTCGTCGTCGGATAAAATCCAATAAGGATCTGGTGGTCCATAAGGGATCTGATGTGAGCATCGGTACTCAACCAGAAGAAGAAAGAAAGCAAGGAGATCGGATTATCGAAACAACTGACTAATCCAAGCTCAAATGCAAAGGAGTTATGATTTCCAAATTAAGGGCTCAGAAACAAACGCTCTGATTAAGGATGGATAAGTTGAGTAGACTTAGGGGCACAATCGACGACAATTGGTTTGGTCGAGAACCAGCTCATGTTCAAAATGACATCTGAGCCGGAAAGATAATTTAAAAGGATCAATTGATGTTTGCGCACATTCGCTCACATGTTGAATCAATAGGATCAAAATGACGGTGTCAAAGGATACTAATGAATATCGCTAGACAAGTATTTGCAGATCAATAGTTTGAAGAGGGTTCACGGAAGATCAGATAGTATTTCAGAGTATCTTATGAAGCATACGTACAACTATGGATGAACAGATACTCGATAAGTGCGAGGAATTATCCGTAGGGGGTATTCATGCGGTAAAGAACTGCAAGGCAGTAAACTCAAAGGATTCTCGGGACAACGGAGAGTATTTCGGGGCATCTTGTAATAACAAGAGCAACGGGAAATGATTGTATGAATGGCAAGTGTATGCAACTTTCCATATGGGTTGACGGTGGGAGGAAATCGCAAATGCGAAGGCACAAGGTCTCGAGAGAACATCGTAGAGTAACTTCAGAATCTTCTGGTGCAGCAGGCGATCATCTGTAATAAGGGGCTCTCCGGGAGAAAGTTGTTACGAGAACCTAATGTTAGAGTTTAGTAAATTCAATAAACCCGAATAGGAGAGAGATCAGAGTCCCAGAGTATAGGTCAAGGAATAAAAAGATCCTAATACCACCCAATGGCGACGTGGCCCCGTAAGCCACACAACCATGTTAGTAAAACAGTTTTCACTGACTAGACTCAACTTCGGCGAAGGAGTGGGGAAGGGGGATTCCTACAGGCAGTCGGCTCTGATACCAACTTGTGACGCCCCCGATTCAATCGTACACTAATCATGCACGCAAATGTGTACGATCAAGATCAGGGACTCACGGGAAGATATCACAACACAACTCTACAACATAAGTAAGTCTTACAAGCATCATAATACAAGCCAGGGGCCTCGAGGGCTCGAATACAAGTGCTCGATCATAGACGAGTCAGCGGAAGCAACAATATCTGAGTACAGACATAAGTTAAACAAGTTTGCCTTAAGAAGGCAAGCACAAACTGGGATACAGATCGAAAGAGGCGCAAGCCTCCTGCCTGGGATCGTCCTAACTACTCCTGGTCGTCGTCAGCGGGCTGCACGTAGTAGTAGGCACCTCCGGTGTAGTAGGAGTCGTCGTCGACGGTGGCGCCTGGCTCCTGGCTCCAGCAGCTGGTTGCGACAACCAGGTAGAAAGGAAAGGGGGAAAAGAGGGAGAAAAGCAACCGTGAGTACTCATCCAAAGTACTCGCAAGCAAGGAGCTACACTACATATGCATGGGTATATGTGTAAAGGGCCATATTGGTGGACTGAACTGCAGAATGCCAGAATAAGAGGGGGATAGCTAATCCTGTCGAAGACTACGCTTCTGGCCACCTCCATCTTGCAGCATGTAGAAGAGAGTAGATGGTAAGTTCACCAAGTAGCATCGCATAGCATAATCCTACCCGGCGATCCCCTCCTCGTCGACCTGTGAGAGAGCGATCACCGGGTTGTATCTGGCACTTGGAAGGGTGTGTTTTATTAAGTATCCGGTTCTAGTTGTCATAATGTCAAGGTACAACTCCGGGTCGTCCTTTTACCGAGGGACACGGCTATTCGAATAGATAAACTTCCCTGCAGGGGTGCACCACATAACCCAACACGCTTGATCCCATTTGGCCGGACACACTTTCCTGGGTCATGCCCGGCCTCGGAAGATCAACACGTCGCAGCCCCACCTAGGCACAACAGAGAGGTCAGCACGCCGGTCTAAATCCTATGGCGCAGGGGTCTGGGCCCATTGCACACCTGCACGTTGCGAGGGCGGCCGGAAGCAGACCTAGCCTAGCAGGCGTTCCAGTCCAATCCGGTGCGCGCCGCTCCGTCGCTGACGTCATGAAGGCTTTGGCTGATACCACGACGTCGAGTGCCCATAACTGTTCCCGCGTAGTGTGTTAGTGCGTATAGACCAAATGGCCAGACTTAGATCAAATACCAAGATCTCGTTAAGCGTGTTAAGTATCCGCGAACGCCGACCAGGGCCAGGCCCACCTTTCTCCTAGGTGGTCTCAACCCGCCCTGTCGCTCCGCCACAAAGTAACAGTCGAGGGCCGTCAGGAACCCAGGCCCACCTCTACCGGGATGGAGCCACCAGTCCTTTCAGGCCCCTCATCAGAATCACTTGCGGGTACTCAACGAGCTGACCTGACTTTAGTCTCCACATGTGTCATGTATATAAAGTATATAGTATATACCCGTGATCACCTCCCTAGTGATCACGGCCCGATAGTATAGCATGGCAGACGGACAAGAGTGTAGGGCCACTGATGGAACACTAGCATCCTATACTAAGCAGTAGGATAGCAGGTAAGGGTAACAACTGTAGCAATAATGACAGGCTATGCAGCAGAATAGGATTAACCGAAAGCAGTAACATGCTACACTACTCTAATGCAAGCAGTATAGAGAAGAATAGGCGATATCTGGTGATCAAGGGGGGGTTCCTTGTTGCTCTGGCAAGAAGGAGGGGTCGTCAACACCGTAGTCGTACTGGGTAGCAGCGGCGTCGGTCTCGTTGTCTAACGAGAGAAGAGGGGGAAGAAACTATAAATATAATGCAAACATAAGCATGAGGATGGAAGATATGAAAATGCGTGGTGCTAGGTGTGCCCTAACGCGGTAGGAGGTGGTACCGTCGAAAGGGGGAAACATCCGGGAAAGTATTCCCGGTGTTTCGTGTTTTAGGACAGATGAACCGGAGGGGGAAAGTTGCGTGTTTGCTATGCTAGGGATGTGCGGCGGACGAACAGGCTGTGTATCCGGATTCGTCTCGTCGTTCTAAGCAACTTTCATGTAAATAGTATTTTCATCCGAGTTACGGATTATTTTCTATGATTTATCAAAGTTTTATGCATTTTTGAAATTTATTTTATTATTTAAATCGAACATTATCCAGAACAGTGTAAGGTCATGTCAGCATGACATCACCATGACGTCAGCAGGTCAAACCCAGCTGACCAGAGTCAAAGTTGGACTGTGGGTCCAGTGGGACCCACCTGTCATAGACTAACATGTTAATTAGGGTTTAATTAAGCAGGATTAATTAAGTTTAATTAATTGGTTGGGTTAATTAAACACAATTAATTATGTTGATTAATTTAGTTAATTAATTAATACTTGTATTTATTATTATTATTTCTTTTTTTTCTTTTTTTAATGTTCCAGGGGCTGGGCCCCACATGTCATTGGGCCAGGGGGGCCATAGTGGGTTCGGCGTTAGCGGCGCCCGGGTGTGGTGCGCGTGCCCGAGGCCGTAGCCTGCCCGGGCGACCGGGGGGGCAGGCGCGAGCAGAGGCGCGGGCGAGGCGTTGGAGAGCAGCAGCAGCGGCCAGCGCGGGAGGGACGGCCACGGCGGAGCAGGGGCGGTAACGGGCGACGACGCGGGGAGCACGGGCTGGGGACCCCCAGGGCACGCACGGGGTGGCCGGTGCGTGGGCACGGACGCGGCTGAACGTGGCGACGACGCGAGGCACGACGCGCGCGGAACCCTGGTTAGCCTGAGGCGCAGACGCGGGAGGGCTACGGTGGCGCGGTGAGCGTGCGTGCGCGGCGAAGAGAGGAGGGAGGGGAGGCGGAGGCTCACGGGGGCCGTAGGGTACGAGGCAGTGGGGCGCGGGGAGGAGGTCGGTGACGGCGAGCGACGAGTGGCGCCGGCGATGGGCGCAGGGGACGACGTGGCGAAGCTATGTCGACGATGAGTTGGTGCCGGCGACGTCGAGCGGCGGGGCGGTCGGTGAGGTGAGGCGGCTGGGGCGTCAGCGAGCAGGGGCTCTAGGGAGGAGGCGAGGCGCCGGCGGCGGGGCGAACTGCGCGGCGTCGGGGGCGAGAAGTGTGCGCCCCCCGATCCAGATCGGGGCAGAGGAACCGAGCGAGAGAGAGAGGGGAATCGGGAGTAGTGGGGTGTGGGCTAGGGTTTCGTGGTGGGGAGGCCTAAATAGGCCAGTTAGGTGGGCCGACCTGGCTGGGCAGTGGCCCAGTTGGGTCGGGGAGCTTTTTATTCCTTTTCTTTTCGTTTTATCCTTTTCTTTTTATTTATTTTTACTTTCTGTTTTCTTTTAGTTTCCTTTTATTTTTGTTTTAGTAAAATACCAAAATGGCACCTAATTTGATGTTACCAAATATGCCACTGCCACATTAACTTGCTACCCAAGCTAAAATTAGTTTTGTAATTATTTAATATTTAAATTATTTAAACAATAGTTTTTGCTACTGTTTTATTCATCTTATAGTATTTAAATATTTTATAAAGGTGTGGTTTCTCCATCATAATTACCTATGCAATATTTGGTTCACTCCGAACATTTTAGTTTTAAAATTTGAAAACTTTTATTGTTTGCTTGACTTTTAAAATTTGAACTGGGCTTCGAACTGACGCGAGTTTATCAACAATAATCCAAGGTGATGTGGCATCATTAGCGGAGGTTCTCTGTAGCTTAACTATCCGGGCGTCACACCAAAGCACACCGTATGCTAGGAAGTGACCACGATACTCTCATGGTCTAAGGAGCAATATCACATGTTAACACTCTGTGTTATTACAATTGAATGTAGACGATATTAACTCAATTCATAACAATCAAGATTGGGTCGGTTCAATATGATCGTTCTTCCAAAGTCATAATCTCAATGTTGTTTTAGGATCATCGTTACACTTATATCTTTAGATTTAGAAAATGTGATCACCAAAAACAGTTGAGCTAGTCCTAGAGGCAAGACTAGGAACCTTTTATTTATCGTTTATCATTCCACACATGCATATGAATTTTCCACTTAATCGCATATTCCAGGATCATAACAGTTATAGCCTACAATATAAACTCTATAATTACGAATATGGAAATGTAATAATACGATATAGTCCTATTGCTATATCTCCATATAGTCAATATCTATTGCCTGGATCATATTAAAATCCTGAGATAAATTAATGGCTTTTCCATGAATGATTAATACTGGGTGGTTTGGCTGATGGCACTGGTTTGCTTAGATGCAGAAATTGGCTTAATGTAGGTTTTGTATGCACCATGCGTCGGTCAGTGGTGAAGTCTGGATTTGGACTTGTATAGGAAATTATGAATTGATTTGAACATTTTCTTAACTCACGCCTATTATGTAATTTCTGTAAATAATTATCAACTGGCGCCAAGACGGAGTGATTTGGATTAGAGA
>NW_025228059.1:923782-929250 GCF_018294505.1 Triticum aestivum
CGAATCTGACCACCTTGACCAAGTTTGACTGATGAACAGTAAATTCAAAAAAATAGCATAAAAGCTTAAAAAACTTTGAAATTTTGTGGCAACCAAGATGCTTGGGTGCTTGGAAATTTGTGAGGAGCTCGTGGCAAAAAAAAAACTATGTTTGGCTAACAAAAAAAGGCAATTTTTTGGCTAGAGCTCCTCGAATACTATTTGACCACAAAAATTTACACGCACCAAGCACACCCAAGCATTTTGGTTGTCCCAAAATTTCAGATTTTTTAAATTTTTTTGCTATGTTTTTGAATTTACTATTCATTTGTCAAACCTGGTCAACATGGTCAAACCCTGGTCAACGTGCCTAAAATATGATTTTGGACCAAACTAATCTGGTTTTGACACTTGAAGGACCAAATATACACCAAATACATCTTTTTTTGAGGGATATACACCAAGTCTATACTCACCAAAACTTTTTTTAGGGATATACCAAAAAATCTTAATACACCAAGTCTATACTTTTGGGGAACTCGAGAGACCAAAAACATACTTTCCTCTTTGCATTAATTAGTCCCATGATCTCTCATTGTGTGTGTGGGCGCATGTGTGTTGAACTTTCATCTGGTTCTCATTACTGAATGTTCAATTATTTTGCTTTCTTTCAGATGTGAGGAACATGATGAGTTTTATGTTTGAATGATTCTACGATTCACAGCGACCGCATGGTGAAAAAATTACGAGACACTTTTCTAGAGAAGAAGATGAACTACTAAGAAAATCGATTTCCAAAAATGTTTGTCGATGCACAAATGTTCGCTGATGCATCCAGGAAAATTGAAACATTTTGTCGATTCTAGAAATGTTTACCGATTCAAGAAAATTGTTTAAAAAATGTTCACAATTTTTTTAAAAAAATGTTGCAAATATTATAAATCTTCACGAATTCAAAAAGTGTTCTTGCTTTTAGAAAATGTTTGATTATTTGTAATGTGTTTATGGATTTGAAAAATGTTCATGCTTTGAGTTTCAAAAAATTTCATGGTTTCACAAAATTGAGAGTGAAAGTGTATCTCGGTGATGCAGCAAAATTTTGTCTTGGCCAATAGAGAGTATGATAAATTTTTCTTCCGTTGCAACAAACGGGCCCTTTTATTAGTAATAATAAAGGGACTATTGCTCCTGGCGGCACATCATTAAAATTTTCCCCAAAGTTACAAAATATTACCTACCAATGCCACTATAAGTGACAAAAAAACGTTTTGCATGGAATCCCCCGCCTGGGCCGGCCATGGCCTAGGCACATCTTATACTGCGCTTGGTGCGCTGGACAGGACACAACAAGCCAATATGGGCCGGTCGATGTGCGGCCGTCTATTTTTTACTTTCATTTATTATTATTATTTTTCAGTTTCGTTTTTATTTTTTCTACTTTAAATAATTTGGAACTTAAAAAACTTTTGCAATTAAAAAAACTGATAATTTTGAAATAAAATGTTCAAGAAAATATAAAATATTTATGATTTCAAAATATGCTCGGGGTTTTTCTAAAAATGTGTGCATGTTAAAAATTTATTCGAAAATTTTAAAATAAATGTTCTTAAAATAAAGAAGAGTTCATGATTTTGAAAATAAATCCGTATATTAAAAATTATTAATGAAATTGAAAAAATATTTGCTAATTCAAAAATGGTTCATCCATTTTGAAAAATTTCCTAAAATTTTAAAAACAGTTCATTAATTTTCAAAAGAGTCTATTGATTCACAAAATTTTTGCTGATTCAGAAAATGTTCATGCATTTCAAAAACTGTTCGTGAATTTCAGAAAAATTCACCAATTTCGAAAAAATTGTTCGTCTTTTCTATAATTGTTCGCCGATTCAAAAGAAAAATGCTTAAAGACCGTTCACAATAATAAAAACACAATTTCAAAAAATAATATTGTAAATAGAAAAAGATGTTCACAATTTTTAGAAATGTTCCCAAATTTGTTGAAATGTTCACGAATGATCGAAGGTGTGTAGTTAAACAGTAATGCTTCTGAGTTTTTGTGACTATATACCCGCGTGAAGTTTGAAGAATTAACTGCTCGGGTGTATCAGAATAATATAGTATGTTTTTTAGAAAATGTTTTTCCTGAAATTCAGAATAATTCTTTGAACTACAATTTTTTTTACAACCACGATGCTTTTTAAAAAATGTGAACATTGCTTAATTTGTGAATAAATTGAAGAAAAGAAACGTTTCTTGCATTTGTGAACAAATTTTCAAAATAATGCCATGAGATGTGACCAAAGTATGGTCATCGCCATTAGAGATTATAATTTTGACCAAAGTTATGCACGGGACTTTTTGCTAGTAGTTCATAAACTAATAAAAAGGCTTCGAAACGCGTCCACAAACCACACGCTACAGCGGGTGAACATATGAAAGTTATGGAGGACAACAACTAAAACACCAAAAAATAAACTTATAGGGAGATCCTCCCACCCAGCACCCACTCACACATGCACCAACCGTGATAGACTGATCTCGTGCATAACTTATATCCTATGAATTATCATCACCATTTGCAGCTCCGCGCGAATGCTTGTTTCCAAAAGTGATCATCACAGCGGTGCCAACACATATTGTACACAATGCTGATGCGGCCATCCTCCCACCCTTGCTTAAAGCTGATGCGGCCATCCTTGCACGTCTTGTACACAATGTTGGTGATGCTCCCAGCTCCCAGGCATATTCCGGCGATGTTGAAGCTGGAGGCTACCTTGAAGAGTAGTTTTTGTGATGCCCATGGTATATATGAAAAAAAGGTGTCAGGTGGCTTTGCAAAAAAAAAAAATTCATAAAAAATAGAAAACTGATATAGGAAAGGGTAAGAGATGTACCATCACAAAGTCCTTGGGATTAGTCTTGAGCAAACGCGTCACGAAAGGTGGGCACTTGTAGCCGTTGTTGAGTGGTAGGATGTCCCAAAGATACACTGATGAAATATGAACTAAAGTACACAGATGAAACCAAAGACTGAGCACTAACTAGGAAAGAGCACTGAAGAAACCAAAGATTGATGACTAACTGGGAAAGAACATTGCAGAAACGGGAACATGTAATGATTTATTGGCAAATAAGAACTACAGAAAAAGGAACTAAGGTACACAGATGAAACCAACAAATTAATAACTAGGTAGGAAAAAACACTGAAGAAACTACATGAAAATTAAGGTCGCTACTGAACTGACGATGTGATAAGGAGATCGTAACAAATGATAGCTGTCAAGGCTGAAGGCTATGTCGACCTTCTGAAAGGAGCTGAAGATCAGATCATAGGCACTGCAAATTCTAGTAAGGAACAACGTCGGTAGCCGTCGCATACTTCGCATCATGATTCTTGAGGCATGCTCCGGTTCTACTGTTCAAAAGTGAAAGGATTAACTTCTATCTCCCGATATTCGGGAATAATTGTGTGAGCGGTGCTCTTGTCAAAGGAACAATTCCTTTGCATATACTCTGAAACCCAGCGCGACCCAACTCTTCATAGATTACCAGCAAAAGCACTCGTGCTAGCTAGCAACTTTTCTATGTTCCTCTTGATGACTGATGCATAGACTACTAAGGCTGAAAATAGACTCATGACTGATAACTAATACTAACAACTCAACCAAAACCGAGAGAACAAAGTAAAACACTCCTAATTATAAAACATGAAGACCGATGACTGAAGACTGATACTAAGAACTAAACCAAGACTGGGAGAACAAAGTAAAACAATCCTAAATAATAAAACAGGGAGACAGGTAACTGAATAGTTCAATACTGATGACTGATACTATACACTGAACCTAAACTGAGAGAACTAAGTAAAAGACTACTAATATGGAATGGAGGGAGTACTAGATAATAATAAGAGTGTGGTTTTCTGTAGCTCGGGCTACATGGTACCCCTTATCTTTGCCATCCATTTCTGCACCGCGATCCGTGCAGACGCATTTGTCTTTTTTGTTTCTCTCAAACGACACAATATATAAACTTCAAATTTTGCAGAACAACAATACATTCTAACTACAATCTGGGAAATTTTTTTCAGATTTTTTCATGCATTTTAAATACTTAAAATAATATTTTTAGTCAAACAAAATCTCATTTTGTATATTTATATCAGACCAAAAAATTTGAAAGTTTTTTCAAACATTGACGTTCTGATGTTTGTTCGATCTGCAAAGTTTGAAGTTCATATGTTGTTTCATTTTAGAGAAACAAAAAAGAGAAATCTGCTTGTTGTAAGTTAGTTGGAGTGTACGGATCTCAAAGCAAGGCTGAAGGGTTGAGGATAAGAGGTTCCATGTAGCCTGAGCTACAAAGGAACTTTGTGAATAATAAAACATGTAGACTGATGACTACTAATAAGAACTAAACCAAGATTGGGTGAACAAACAAATAAAACATGCTCAGGTACTGATGAACCAAAAAAGAAGAAACTAAATGAAAATTCACACTGATAGAACGTAAACTAAGCAAGAAAATCACTAGCATTTATGGCTGAGAACTAATAAATGATAAATACTAAAATAAACTAATAAGAACTAAAGCTAGACTGGAAAAGACTAAAAGGAATCTGAGAGGAACAGTGAAAAAGACGGAAACCTAAAAATGAAGAAATAAGAACTAAGGTACATTGATGAAGCCAAAAATTGATGACTAGATAGGAAATACTCCGTAGGACTGAAGAAAATAAATACTACATCTCTGTTAAGTTGTGCTCTATTAATAACTGAATTCTGCAGGTGCATAGCGATGGGGTTGATGACATCCAGCATCACTGCGTTGGAAGCCAACGAACTATTTTCATGCAGGTAATGATCTTCCCTGGAAATTGAAATGCAAATGAAAAACTTGTGTGCGTGTGTCCAAAAGATTAATAGCTCACCATGGATTGCAACAAAATTCTTTTGGACACGAGAAAATCACATCAATGTGAGGACAAAACTAAAATATGACAACAACTGGAGCACAACCTAGCCATTCGTCTCCGTAGTAGCTGTAAATTTCTTCAAGAAATGTTCAAGCACAAAGGAAAAGCCCAAAGACAATTTTTTTTCTGAGAACTAGTTTAGAGACCTCGATTTTCACTGTTTGAATGACCCTAAAAATAATGGTTCAAACACAGCAGCGCTCTGTGTTGAAAAAATCACAGTTGACTGGAAAAATGCGAAAACAAAGCAACACTATACTCTCATTGGGGCAGTACAATACAAAAACAAAAAACAACTACAAAATTAGCTCTATTTGCAAAAAACACTACAACATAAGGTACACCAAATCAACTGCATAAAAAACAGCCTCAACCTAATACCATACTGAATAATTCTAATAACCATGACAGAGCAGATAACAAACATTTCGGGTCCATTCCAATTTAGCTGAAAATCGTACCAAAAATCACTATAAGCCTGCTCCAAGCTTATGCCTGATAAGCAAAATCGTGC
>NW_025228059.1:929528-933854 GCF_018294505.1 Triticum aestivum
CCCCTGGCCCATCTCCCGAATGCAGGGTCATTGAACGCACCGAAAATGCAGGGGCATTTTCCAATGAACTACACAAAAGCGCATGAATATGTAACCACCCCTAATGTTCAGCAACAGTACACATGAAAAATGATAGTTCCACCCCCACGGATAAACAAACCCATGCGACGTGGATCTCTGAGCGGCGACCATGACAATGAACTGAATTGAACGCGAAGGCACAGAACACCTAAGGACAAAAAAATGGACAGAGAGAGAGGGCGGCAGGGAGACGAAATACCTTGCGCACGACCGGCACCGGCGACTACAACCTCCCACCCGACAGGAGCATGCTGATGGCGAGCACGATGGGAGAGCTCTGCCGACACTAGTGCAGAAAAGCCTAGCTATGGCATGGTAAAAACGGTCTTACTGGCGTGGACACCCGACGCCACCAATATGACGCCATTTAAAGATAATAATGGTGGCGTTGGAGCCCACATCAGCAGTATTCTACGTGCTGATGATGGAATGCCACGTGGCCAACGCCAATAGTAAGTTTATCTTACAACTATCGTGCCCTTGTTGGCCAACCAGCAAATTGATTTTTTGCTAATAAAAAACATTTTACTTCACAAACTAAATAATTCTACTTCACAAAAGTTGCTAGCTAGTTAAAGAACTACATAGTTCAATAGATACTCACTAACTCAAGATATTCAGCAACTTAACAAGTTAAACTTCACAAAAGTTACTCATTAACTCAAGGTACTCATGAACTAAAGATGGACTAGCTAGTTAAAGAACTACTCTTCATCAAGAATTAGGCTCAGCTAGCGAATCTTCTTTCTATTGCTCTCTCCATCTTTTCTAAAATGAGCTATGTCCACCCTTGAGCTCATTCCTCTCTACCCTCGGGAGTTTTCTGTCCTACTTCAGCTTATTCCTCTCATCTATCAACTCCTCCCTCCGTCCCTCAGCTTATTAGACTTCCTTGCGAGATCAGCACCCTCGTTGAGCAGTTGACCCCTCTCTGCCTTCAGCGAGGCATTCTCCTATTGCAGACTGTTGATGATATACCGATGAGTCTCTAAGAGATCTTTGTTGAGCATGTCCACATCGTACACCTCCTCCTTTTTGCCTCCAGAATTGGCCATGACCTGATACCCATTAATTTTTTAGACAAATAAATAATTTGTTGGACAAAGTAGTTCAACATACGCTACACATGGCATTTTACAAATGTACAGTAGAGTAAACACATAGCAGTTTCCATCTATTCAAACTCCTAATTATCTAACACATGGCAGTTTCCATCTATTCAAACTCCTAATTATCTAACACATGGCAGTTTGTACACAAGAAAATCATCCATCTATTCGAATTACCTAGCACTGTCATACAAACACATGGCAGTTTCTAGGTTACATGTGACTAACTTGCTAAATTGCCTAAATTACCATTAAACTAGCATCCATTGAAAGAAAGAACTAGCATGCCACATTGTTTCAGTCACATACCATTTGTCATATCCTCAACTGCTAGCCAACTTTTGCCATAAGTGTGGTGACCAATTTGGATAGCACAAAAACTGTGGCATGCCACACTTGTGGCACACAAGTGTGGAAAAGTGTGTATGGCAAACAAACATGCCCACAATTTCCTCAGAATTATTTAAGAAAAGCATAAATCACTGAACAATGGACTAAACCTAAACCTAGAGTGTGATTTGGCACTGATTTGTCACTGCTTACATTTTGGCACACTAGTTTGCAATCATCTACATGGGCAATGTACACATTTGGTAATATTTTGGCAATGTTTGCTGCACTAGTTTGGCACACATTGGCAATCATCTACACATTTGGTAAAATTTTAGCACTATTTTTCAGTTTGGCAGACTACACATTTTAGCACTATTTTCGATTTGGCACCTAACCCACCATCGGAGATACTAATTCCTAGCAAGAAATTGACACGGAGCTCACCTTGTCAAGGCAGAGCTCGTCACTGTCGTCTCCCTCACTGAGACAAAGCTCGTCACCGTCGTCTCCCTTGTCGTCGCTGAAACCCTAATGAAGATGACCTAAGTGAGCAAAAAAACAAATCTAATGAGTCTACAAGATAGGGAAGCAAGAGGGGGGACTTTTGAAGTTAACCTTAGCACGGGAGATGGCCGAAATGACCAGAATCGCCTAGCGACTAGCGGCGGAAAAGGGGGTCGAGCATCGGGTACGTTGACAGCGGGCAGAGAGAGAGAGAGAGAGAGCACTAGTGCAGAACCGGCCTTTATCACCGGTTCGTAAGGGCCTTTAGTGCCGGTTCTGCAACCGGCACTATGGAGTGGAGACTAAAGCCCCCCCTTTAGTACCGGTTTGGCATGAACCGGCGCTAACGTGCCACCACGTGGCATGAGCCAGGCCCGTGTGCGTGTAGGACATTAGTACCGGTTGGTGGTAACACCAACCGGTACTAAATGTTTGGGTGTGTTTTGGTTTTAATTTTTATTTTTCCTTTAGTTTTGTGTTTTCAATTTAATTTAGTAATTGTTTTACATTATAATGAGTTGTTAAATCATTAGGTGAAAGTACCGCAGATTAGTTTCGACTGGATGCATGTGGATCCTAGCTAAGTGATCAAGTATATGCCATATCCATATTACTTGATCACTTAGTGATCTAAGTAATATGGATATGGCATATACTTGATCACTTAGTGATCTAAGTAATATGGATATGGCATATACTTGATCACTTAGCTAGGATCCATCCAGTTGAAACTAATATGCGGTTTCTTTCATAAATGATATAATAACTCATCATCATCATCATCATCATATTATAAGTATTCATAACACCACAAAAGCAAATCACTCTTTGAGATTAAGTTCAGGACGAAGAACACGGACACGCATGAGAGGACAACAAGTACTAAGAGCATGATAACTAGCTAAATCACTCCTGCTGCTCTCTCTCAGGTAAAATAGCATAGAACATGTATATCTCTCCTGATTCATCATATTGGAGCATGCAGATGAACCTGTCTCCTAATCATGGGCTGCGCTTTTGATTGCTGCCCCCTAGTACTTCTCTGCGATCGTTAACAATTTTGCTCCAATCTTTCACTATTAAGCATTCATCGCTTTCAGAAATCCTGAATGCACTCATGTGCACTGTAGGATATCTTGGCCGTAAGCTAACAATTGACATGCGACCTTTAGTCTCGATCCACTGAGGCACAACTGTCATCGGGAGTCCCTGTTGAAGAACATTGTATAGTAATTAATATACTTAGCAATGAAAGTTTAGCTTGAAAAATAATGTATGCAAAAGATGCACTGAGGACTAATAGTAAAAATCTTACCATCTTTCCTAAATACATGTGACCGTAGTTCAATACGATCACTATTGGTCGCACGTTTTGAGTACTAAGATTTTCAAATTCAGGAAAATGATTTCTCTTAACAGCATCAAGATCCTCAAGCTATGAAACATAATGACTTATCTCCTCACAGTTTAGTTCAGCTCCGGGACAGTAGTAGGTCATGTCTACCAAGCGCCGGACATGTTTGCTTGAATGGAAATAAGCTGTCAATAAAAATTAGTTGTCAACTATTTTTGAATAAACAATATCAAAGACATAAATATGATTGAGAAACTCACATAATGGTAGAACTGGAGGTGTCTGCACATCGACCCAGATGTCTCTATTACCTTCAATATCATCTTTCGGACGAATATCAAAGGTGATAACCATATCAGGCTCAAATGCATAAGCCTTGCATAGTGCTTGCCAAGTTTTGCATTCAAAATAGGTGTACGTGTCTGCATTGTATAATTTGACGTTGAAAGTATAACCAGCATGCTCGGTCTTCAAGTAAACTCTCTTTACCTCCATAGTTTCCATAGCACTGAAACCTATCTTATCCAAGACAAAACTTCTTGCATGGCAGGGGATGCGCTAGTAGAATAGTGAAAATTTTAAATTATAAGTTGAAGCAAATGAAGCATATATAAGTCATGCTTAATTACGAAAAAAGACTTGTCGTTGTGACTTACTGTATCCACTTCGAAGGTCTCATCCAGCTTGATGCTGAAGCGCCTATCATCAACAAGGAAATTTCTGTCGCACAGGCCGCGCTGGTCTTCATAGAATTCGCACTTAATGAAATCTTTTTGGTCGTCAGACGACATTTCCTATGTTCATATAGGTGAAACATTAAACACTTACTAGTTCTATTAATTCAACTAATTCAACTACTTCTATTAGTTCAACTAGTTCTATTAATTCAACTAAGCATTTAATAAAAATAAACGTGTTCTATTAATTTTCTTACTAAAATAAAGT
>NW_025228059.1:934817-935946 GCF_018294505.1 Triticum aestivum
TGGTACAGGGTGGCGGCGACGGGCGGTGGGGGCGACGGCGGTGACGGCGACGACGGGCTGTGAGGGTGACGGCGGTGACGGCGACGACGGGCGGCGGGGGCGGCGAGGGCGGCGGCGACGTCGCGCGAAGTAGTTGGAGAAGAAGTGGTGGTCGATGAAACTGAATTTTTCGTAAGTGCCATACATATAGGAGGGGCCTTTAGTACCGGTTGGAGCCACCAACCGGTACTAAAGGCCAATTTTCGCCAGGCCAACGGGGGGGAAACTGCCCCTTTAGTACCGGTTCGTGGCTCCAACCGGTACTAAAGGCCCCCCTTTAGTACCGGCTGGAGCCACGACCCGGTACTAAAGGTGTGCGCTGGCGCAGGAGCGGTGCGGGCAAGTTTAGTCCCACCTCGCTAGCCGAGGGGCGCCCGCACCAGTTTAAAAGCCCCGGCGCAGCCGCTGTCTCGAACTCCTCTCCATAACAGGCTTCTGGGCCTAACTTTGGCGCGCTGCCCGTTGAGCCTGCTGGCCCTTCTGGGCCTGTATTTACAAACCCTAGGGTTGGCAGGCCCAGCGGGCAGCGCCCCAACAATTTTTTATATAATTTTCTTCTATTTATTTCCGAGTAATTTTTTTGCTGTATTTAGTTTCTTTGTGCATATAAAAAAATTATATAGTTTTTTTCTTTTCTGCATTATTTATTTTCTGCTATTCATTTTGTAGTGATTTTCAATTTCACCGTCATTTAGTTCTCTAAACAAATCGGTAAATGACTGAAAAACAGCAAATGATGTCAGAACGTGTTGGAAATTGATGACGTCGCTTTGAATGATGCATACTGAACGCAAAAATAGGCTGGAGTTCAAATAAGTTTAAAAAACATTGAAGTGCCCGTATAACAGATGAGTTCTCGTCCGAAACCCTAATACTCCGAAAGAGATTGTCCAGTTTGTACACGAGGTGCGTCCAGTTTTCGCCGTGACCCTCTCTACTCTTTTGGACATGCTATGCGGGCGAAATGATGTTACCATGCCAAGTTCCAACATTTTCAGAGTTCATTTCGTAGTGATTTTCAATTTCACCGTCATTTAGCTCCCTAAACAAATCGGTAAATGACTGAAATACAACAAATGATGTCAGAACG
>NW_025228059.1:936244-936851 GCF_018294505.1 Triticum aestivum
TTCAATTTCACCGTGATTTAGCTCCCTAAACAAATCGATAAATGACTGAAAAACAGCAAATGATGTCAGAACGTGTTGGAAATTGATGACGTCTCTTTGAATGATGCATACTGAATGCAAAAATAGGCTGGAGTTCAAATAAGTTTAAAAAACATTAAAGTGCCCGGGTAACAGATGAGTTCTCGTCCGAGACCCTGATACTCCGAAAGAGATTGTCCAGTTTGTACACGAGGTGCGTCCAGTTTTGCCGTGACCCTCTCTACTCTTTTGCACATGCTATGCGGGCGAAATGATGATACCATGCCAAGTTCCAACATTATCAGAGTTCATTTTGTAGTGATTTTCAATTTCACCGTCATTTAGCTCCCTAAACAAATCGGTAAATGACTGAAAAACAGCAAATGATGTCAGAACGTGTTGGAAATTGATGACGTCGCTTTGAATGATGCATACTGAACGCAAAAATAGGCTGCAGTTCAAATAAGTTTAAAAAACATTGAAGTGCCCGTGTAACAGATGAGTTCCCGTCCGAAACCCTGATACTTCGAAAGAGATTGGCTAGTTTGTACACGAGGTGCGTCTAGTTTTCGCCGTGACCCTCTCTACT
>NW_025228059.1:937667-938294 GCF_018294505.1 Triticum aestivum
CCCGTGTAACAGATGAGTTCTCGTCCGAAACCCTGATACTCCGAAAGAGATTGTCCAGTTTGTACACGAGGTGCGTCCAGTTTTCGTCGTGACCCTGTCTACTCTTTTGCACATGCTATGCGGGTGAAATGATGATACCATGCCAAGTTCCAACATTTAAAGAGTTCATTTTGTAGTGATTTTCAATTTCACCTTCATTTAGCTCCCTAAACAAATCGGTAAATGACTGAAAAACAGCAAATGATGTTAGAACATGTTGGAAACTTATGGCGTCGCTTTGAATGATGCATACTGAACGCAAAAATAGGCTGGAGTCCAAATAAGTTTAAAAAACATTGAAGTGCCCGTGTAACAGGTGAGTTCTCGTCCGAAACCCTGATACTCCGAAAGAGATTGTCCAGTTTGTACACGAGGTGCGTCCAGTTTTCGCCGTGACCCTCTCTACTCTTTTGCACATGCTATGCGGGCGAAATGATGATACAATGCCAAGTTCCAACATTTTCAAAGTTCATTTTGTAGTGATTTTCAATTTCACCGTTATTTAGCTGTCTAAACAAATCGGTAACTGACTGAAAAATAGCAAATGATGTCAGAACGTGTTGGAAATTGATGACGTCGCTTTGAATG
>NW_025228059.1:943128-943830 GCF_018294505.1 Triticum aestivum
GGAGTTCTAATAAGTTTAATAAATATTGAAGTGCCCGTGTAACAGATGAGTTCTCGTCCAAAACCCTGATACTCCGAAAGAGATTGTCCAGTTTGTACACGAGGTGCGTCCAGTTTTCGCAGTGACCCTCTCTACGCTTTTGCACATGCTGTGCGGGCGAAATGATGGTACTATGCCAAGTTCCAACATTATCAGAGTTCATTTTGTAGTGATTTTCAATTTCACCGTCATTTAGCTCCCTCAACAAATCGGTAAATGACTGAAAAACAGCAAATGATGTCAGAACGTGTTGGAAATTGATGACATCGCTTTGAAAAATGCATACTGAATGTAAAAATAGGCTGGAGTTCAAATAAGTTTAAAAAACATTGAAGTGCCCATGTAACAGATGAGTTCTCGTCCGAAACCCTGATACTCCGAAAGAGATTGTCCAGTTTGTACACGAGGTGCGTCCAGTTTTCGTCGTGACCCTCTCTACTCTTTTGCACATGCTATGCGGGTGAAATGATGATACCATGGCAAGTTCCAACATTTTCAGAGTTCATTTTGTAGTGATTTTCAATTTCACCGTCATTTAGCTCCCTAAACAAATCAGTAAATGACTGCAAAACAGCAAATGATGTTAGAACGTGTTGGAAATTGATGACGTCGCTTTGAATGATGCATACTGAACGCAAAAATAGGCTGGAGTCCAAATAAGTT
>NW_025228059.1:945176-946135 GCF_018294505.1 Triticum aestivum
AAGCTCCCTAAACAAATCGGTAAATGACTGAAAAACAGCAAATGATGTCAGAACGTATTGGAAATTGATGACGTCGCTTTGAATGATGCATACTGAACGCAAAAATAGGCAGGAGTTCAAATAAGTTTAAAAAACATTGAAGTGCCCGTGTAACAGAAGAGTTCTCGTCCGAAACCCTGATACTCCGAAAGAGATTGTCCAGTTTGTACACGAGGCGCGTCCAGTTTTCGCCGTGAACCTCTCTACTCTATTGCACATGCTATGCGGGCGAAATGATGATACCATGCCAAGTTCCAACATTTTCAGAGTTCATTTTGTAGTGATTTTCAATTTCACCGTCATTTAGCTCCCTAAACAATCCGGTAAATGACTGAAAATAGCAAATGATGTCAGAACGTGTTGGAAATTGATGATGTCGCTTTGAATGATGCATGCTGAACGCAAAAATAGGCTGGAGTTCAAATAAGTTTGAAAAACATTGAAGTGCCCGTGTAACAAATGAGTTCTCGTCCGAAACCCTGATACACCGAAAGAGATTGTCCAGTTTGTACACCAGGTTCGTCCAGTTTTCGCCGTGACCCTCTCACCTCTATTGCACATGCTATGCGGGCGAAAGGATGATACCATGCCAAGTTCCAACATTTTCAGAGTTCATTTTGTAGTGATTTTCAATTTCACCGTCATTTAGGCCCCTAAACAAATCGGTAAATGACTGAAAAACATCAAATGATGTCAAAACGTGTTGGAAATTGATGACGTAGCTTTGAATGATGCATGCTGAATGCAAAAATAGGCTGGAGTGCAAATAAGTTTAAAAAACATTGAAGTCCCCGTGTAACAGATTTGTTCTCGTCCGAAACCCTGATACACCGAAAGAGATTGTCCAGTTTGTACACGAGGTGCGTCCAGTTTTCGCCGTGACCCTCTCTACTCTTTTGCACATGCTATGCGGGCGAAAC
>NW_025228059.1:947017-947885 GCF_018294505.1 Triticum aestivum
CGTCACTTCGAATGATGCATACTGAACGCAAAAATAGGCTGGAGTTCAAATAAGTTTAAAAAACATTGAAGTGCCCGTGTAACTGATGAGTTCTCGTCCGAAACCTTGATACTCCGAAAGAGATTGTCCAGTTTGTACACGAGGTGCGTCCAGTTTTCGCCGTGACCCTCTCTACTCTTTTGCACATGCTTTGCGGGCGAAATGATGATACCATGCCAAGTTCCAACATTTTCAGAGTTCATTTTGTTTTCAATTTCACCGTTATTTAACTCTCTAAACAAATCGGTAACTGACTGAAAAATAGCAAATGATGTCAGAACGTGTTGGAAATTGACGACGTCGCTTTGAATGACGCATACTGAACGCAAAAATAGGCTGGAGTTCAAATAAGTTTAAAAAACATTGAAGTGTCCGTGTAACAGATGAGTTCTCGTCTGAAACACTGATACTCCGAAAGAGATTGTCCAGTTTGTACACGAGGTGCGTCCAGTTTACGCCGTAACCCTCTCTACTCTTTTGCACATGCTATGCGGGCGAAATGATGATACCATGCCAAGTTCCAACATTTTCAGAGTTCATTTTGTAGTGATTTTCAATTTCACCGTCATTTAGCTCCCTAAACAAATCGGTAAATGACTCAAAAACAGCAAATGATGTCAGAACGTGTTGGAAATTGATGACGTCACTTTGAATGATGCACGCTGAACACAAAAATAGGCTGGAGTTCAAATAAGTTTAAAAAATATTGAAGTGCCCGTGTAATAGATGAGTTCTCGTCCGAAACCCTGATACTCCGAAAGAGATTGTCCAGTTTGTACACGAGGTGCGTCCAGTTTTCGCAGTGACCCTCTCTACGCTTTTGCACATG
>NW_025228060.1:0-25170 GCF_018294505.1 Triticum aestivum
TTTACGGCCAAATGAGATTGCCCGGATCATAGAGCATCTGCAGAAAGGTACGTTTGTCCCTACCAGGGGGGCTAATGTCTATAAGCAACATAATCTCTCGAATCTCCTTCAAAAGGAAGTGCCAATGGGTTCAGAAACTTGTTTTAAAAACAGCGACGAATGATGTTCTTTGACTTTCAGGGCCAAAAAGTCCTGCTTAAGGCCGTATTTGAGGGTACTCCGGGCCTCCTGGCGCAAGCGGGGAGTATTTTCTGGATTCACGCGCTCGACGCGAGCAGTTTGAGTACTTGTGGGTCCGACACGGACTCCGAATGACAAAATTATGACCGGTTTAGTGAATATCTCTCCATTCTATGGCAGTCCTTGAAAGTACTTCATTTTCTCGTGCGCTTTTTGCCTGATTGCCCCAAAATTTCTTGTCCTCTATAGAGGAGATATCGTTTCCACATATATATTGACCAATGCCAGGAATGCCCTTTTGTTCTTGGCTTTCACGCGCATGAGTTACAGCATGCCATCCGGCGAAAACAAGGAGAATAAGGCATATAGCCGCTGGATTTTCTTCAATTTACGGCCAAATGAGATTGCTCGGATCATAGAGCATCTGCAGAAAGGTACGTTTGTCCCTACCAGGGGGGCTCATGTCTATAAGCAACATAATCTCTCGAATTTCCTTCAAAAGGAAGTGCCAATGGGTTCAGAAACTTGTCTGAAAAACAGCAACGAATGATGTTGTTTGACTTTCAGGGCCAAAAGTCCTGCTTAAGGCCATATTTGAGGGCACTCCGGGCTTCCTGGCGCAAGCGGGAAGTATTTTCTAGATTCGCGCGCTCGCCGCGAGCTGGTTGAGTACTTGTGGGTCTGACACGGACTCCGAATGACAAAATTATGACCATTTTAGTGAACATCTCTCCATTCTATGGCAGTACTTGAAAGTACTTCATTTTCTCGTGCGCTTTTTGCCTGATTGCCCCAAAATTTCTTGTCCTCTATAGAGGAGATATCGTTTCTACATATATATTGACCGATGGCAGGAATGCCCTTCTGTTCTTGGCTTTCACGCGCGTGAGTTACAGCATGCCATCCGGCGAAAACAAGGAGAATAAGGCATATAGCCGCTGGATTTTCTTCATTTTACGGCCAAATGAGATTGCCCCGATCATAGAGCATCTGCAGAAAGGTACGTTTGTCCCTACCAGTGGGGCTAATGTCTATAAGCAACATAATCTCTCGAATTTCCTTCAAAAGGAAGTGCCAATGGGTTCAGAAACTTGTCTGAAAAACAGCGACGAATGATGTTATTTGACCTTCAGGGCCAAAAAGTCCTGCTTAAGGTCGTATTTCAGGGCACTCCGGGCCTCCTGGCGCAAGCGGGAAGTATTTTCTGGATCGCGCGCTCGCCGCGAGCAGTTTGAGTACTTGTGGGTCTGACACGGACTCCGAATGACAAAATTATGACCGTTTTAGTGAACATCTCTCCATTCTATGGCAGTACTTGAAAGTACTTCATTTTCTCGTGCGCTTTTTGCCTGATTGCCCCAAAATTTCTTGTCCTCTATAGAGGAGATATCGTTTCTACATATATATTGACCGATGGCAGGAATGCCCTTCTGTTCTTGGCTTTCACGCGCGTGAGTTACAGCATGCCATCCGGCGAAAACAAGGAGAATAAGGCATATAGCCGCTGGATTTTCTTCATTTTACGGCCAAATGAGATTGCCCAGATCATAGAGCATCTGCAGAAAGGTACGTTTGTCCCTACCAGTGGGGCTAATGTCTATAAGCAACATAATCTCTCGAATTTCCTTCAAAAGGAAGTGCCAATGGGTTCAGAAACTTGTCTGAAAAACAGCGACGAATGATGTTCTTTGACCTTCAGGGCCAAAAAGTCCTGCTTAAGGTCGTATTTCAGGGCACTCCGGGCCTCCTGGCGCAAGCGGGAAGTATTTTCTGGATCGCGCGCTCGCCGCGAGCAGTTTGAGTACTTGTGGGTCCGACACAGACTCCGAATGACAAAATTATGACCGTTTTAGTGAACATTTCTCCATTCTATGGCAGTCCTTGAAAGTACTTCATTTTCTTGTGCGCTTTTTGCCTGATTGCCCCAAAATTTTTTGTCCTCTATAGAGGAGATATCGTTTCCACATATATATTGACCAATGCCAGGAATGCCCTTTTGTTCTTGGCTTTCACGCGCATGAGTTACAGCATGCCATCCGGCGAAAACAAGGAGAATAAGGCATATAGCCGCTGGATTTTCTTCAATTTACGGCCAAATGAGATTGCCCGGATCATAGAGCATCTGCAGAAAGGTACGTTCGTCCCTACCAGGGGGGCTAATGTCTATAAGCAACATAATCTCTCGAATCTCCTTCAAAAGGAAGTGCCAATGGGTTCAGAAAGTTGTTTTAAAAACAGCGACGAATGATGTTCTTTGACTTTCAGGGCCAAAAAGTCCTGCTTAAGGCCGTATTTGAGGGTACTCCGGGCCTCCTGGCGCAAGCGGGGAGTATTTTCTGGATTCACGCGCTCGACGCGAGCAGTTTGAGTACTTGTGGGTCCGACACGGACTCCGAATGACAAAATTATGACCGGTTTAGTGAATATCTCTCCATTCTATGGCAGTCCTTGAAAGTACTTCATTTTCTCGTGCGCTTTTTGCCTGATTGCCCCAAAATTTCTTGTCCTCTATAGAGGAGATATCGTTTCCACATATATATTGACCAATGCCAGGAATGCCCTTTTGTTCTTGGCTTTCACGCGCATGAGTTACAACATGCCATCCGGCGAAAACAAGGAGAATAAGGCATATAGCCGCTGGATTTTCTTCAATTTACGGCCAAATGAGATTGCTCGGATCATAAAGCATCTGCAGAAAGGTACGTTTGTCCCTACCAGGGGCTAATGTCTATAAGCAACATAATCTCTCGAATTTCCTTCAAAAGGAAGTGCCAATGGGTTCAGAAACTTGTCTGAAAAACAGCAACGAATGATGTTGTTTGACTTTCAGGGCCAAAAGTCCTGCTTAAGGCCATATTTGAGGGCACTCCGGGCTTCCTGGCGCAAGCGGGAAGTATTTTCTAGATTCGCGCGCTCGCCGCGAGCTGTTTGAGTACTTGTGGGTCTGACACGGACTCCGAATGACAAAATTATGACCGTTTTAGTGAACATCTCTCCATTCTATGGCAGTACTTGAAAGTACTTCATTTTCTCGTGCGCTTTTTGCCTGATTGCCCCAAAATTTCTTGTCCTCTATAGAGGAGATATCGTTTCTACATATATATTGACCGATGGCAGGAATGCCCTTCTGTTCTTGGCTTTCACGCGCGTGAGTTACAGCATGCCATCCGGCGAAAACAAGGAGAATAAGGCATATAGCCGCTGGATTTTCTTCATTTTACGGCCAAATGAGATTGCCCAGATCATAGAGCATCTGCAGAAAGGTACGTTTGTCCCTACCAGTGGGGCTAATGTCTATAAGCAACATAATCTCTCGAATTTCCTTCAAAAGGAAGTGCCAATGGGTTCAGAAACTTGTCTGAAAAACAGCGACGAATGATGTTCTTTGACCTTCAGGGCCAAAAAGTCCTGCTTAAGGTCGTATTTCAGGGCACTCCGGGCCTCCTGGCGCAAGCGGGAAGTATTTTCTGGATCGCGCGCTCGCCGCGAGCATTTTGAGTACTTGTGGGTCCGACACAGACTCCGAATGACAAAATTATGACCGTTTTAGTGAACATTTCTCCATTCTATGGCAGTCCTTGAAAGTACTTCATTTTCTTGTGCGCTTTTTGCCTGATTGCCCCAAAAAATTTTGTCCTCTATAGAGGAGATATCGTTTCCACATATATATTGACCAATGCCAGGAATGCCCTTTTGTTCTTGGCTTTCACGCGCATGAGTTACAGCATGCCATCCGGCGAAAACAAGGAGAATAAGGCATATAGCCGCTGGATTTTCTTCAATTTACGGCCAAATGAGATTGCCCGGATCATAGAGCATCTGCAGAAAGGTACGTTTGTCCCTACCAGGGGGGCTAATGTCTATAAGCAACATAATCTCTCGAATCTCCTTCAAAAGGAAGTGCCAATGGGTTCAGAAACTTGTTTTAAAAACAGCGACGAATGATGTTCTTTGACTTTCAGGGCCAAAAAGTCCTGCTTAAGGCCGTATTTAAGGGTACTCCGGGCCTCCTGGCGCAAGCGGGGAGTATTTTCTGGATTCACGCGCTCGACGCGAGCAGTTTGAGTACTTGTGGGTCCGACACGGACTCCGAATGACAAAATTATGACCGGTTTAGTGAATATCTCTCCATTCTATGGCAGTCCTTGAAAGTACTTCATTTTCTCGTGCGCTTTTTGCCTGATTGCCCCAAAATTTCTTGTCCTCTATAGAGGAGATATCGTTTCCACATATATATTGACCAATGCCAGGAATGCCCTTTTGTTCTTGGCTTTCACGCGCATGAGTTACAGCATGCCATCCGGCGAAAACAAGGAGAATAAGGCATATAGCCGCTGGATTTTCTTCAATTTACGGCCAAATGAGATTGCTCGGATCATAAAGCATCTGCAGAAAGGTACGTTTGTCCCTACCAGGGGGCTAATGTCTATAAGCAACATAATCTCTCGAATTTCCTTCAAAAGGAAGTGCCAATGGGTTCAGAAACTTGTCTGAAAAACAGCAACGAATGATGTTGTTTGACTTTCAGGGCCAAAAGTCCTGCTTAAGGCCATATTTGAGGGCACTCCGGGCTTCCTGGCGCAAGCGGGAAGTATTTTCTAGATTCGCGCGCTCGCCGCGAGCTGTTTGAGTACTTGTGGGTCTGACACGGACTCCGAATGACAAAATTATGACCATTTTAGTGAACATCTCTCCATTCTATGGCAGTACTTGAAAGTACTTCATTTTCTCGTGCGCTTTTTGCCTGATTGCCCCAAAATTTCTTGTCCTCTATAGAGGAGATATCGTTTCTACATATATATTGACCGATGGCAGGAATGCCCTTCTGTTCTTGGCTTTCACGCGCGTGAGTTACAGCATGCCATCCGGCGAAAACAAGGAGAATAAGGCATATAGCCGCTGGATTTTCTTCATTTTACGGCCAAATGAGATTGCCCCGATCATAGAGCATCTGCAGAAAGGTACGTTTGTCCCTACCAGTGGGGCTAATGTCTATAAGCAACATAATCTCTCGAATTTCCTTCAAAAGGAAGTGCCAATGGGTTCAGAAACTTGTCTGAAAAACAGCGACGAATGATGTTATTTGACCTTCAGGGCCAAAAAGTCCTGCTTAAGGTCGTATTTCAGGGCACTCCGGGCCTCCTGGCGCAAGCGGGAAGTATTTTCTGGATCGCGCGCTCGCCGCGAGCAGTTTGAGTACTTGTGGGTCTGACACGGACTCCGAATGACAAAATTATGACCGTTTTAGTGAACATCTCTCCATTCTATGGCAGTACTTGAAAGTACTTCATTTTCTCGTGCGCTTTTTGCCTGATTGCCCCAAAATTTCTTGTCCTCTATAGAGGAGATATCGTTTCTACATATATATTGACCGATGGCAGGAATGCCCTTCTGTTCTTGGCTTTCACGCGCGTGAGTTACAGCATGCCATCCGGCGAAAACAAGGAGAATAAGGCATATAGCCGCTGGATTTTCTTCATTTTACGGCCAAATGAGATTGCCCAGATCATAGAGCATCTGCAGAAAGGTACGTTTGTCCCTACCAGTGGGGCTAATGTCTATAAGCAACATAATCTCTCGAATTTCCTTCAAAAGGAAGTGCCAATGGGTTCAGAAACTTGTCTGAAAAACAGCGACGAATGATGTTCTTTGACCTTCAGGGCCAAAAAGTCCTGCTTAAGGTCGTATTTCAGGGCACTCCGGGCCTCCTGGCGCAAGCGGGAAGTATTTTCTGGATCGCGCGCTCGCCGCGAGCAGTTTGAGTACTTGTGGGTCCGACACAGACTCCGAATGACAAAATTATGACCGTTTTAGTGAACATCTCTCCATTCTATGGCAGTCCTTGAAAGTACTTCATTTTCTCGTGCGCTTTTTGCCTGATTGCCCCAAAATTTCTTATCCACTATAGAGGAGATATCGTTTCTACATATATATTGACCGATGGCAGGAATGCCCTTCTGTTCTTGGCTTTCACGCGCGTGAGTTACAGCATGCCATCCGGCGAAAACAAGGAGAATAAGGCATATAGCCGCTGGATTTTCTTCATTTTACGGCCAAATGAGATTGCCCAGATCATAGAGCATCTGCAGAAAGGTACGTTTGTCCCTACCAGTGGGGCTAATGTCTATAAGCAACATAATCTCTCGAATTTCCTTCAAAAGGAAGTGCCAATGGGTTCAGAAACTTGTCTGAAAAACAGCGACGAATGATGTTCTTTGACTTTCAGGGCCAAAAAGTCCTGCTTAAGGCCGTATTTCAGGGCACTCCGAGCCTCCTGGCGCAAGCGAGAAGTATTTTCTGGATCGCGCGCTCGCCACGAGCAGTTTGAGTACTTGTGGGTCTGACACAGACTCCGAATGACTAAATTATGACCATTTTAGTGAACATCTCTCCATTCTATGGCAGTCCTTGAAAGTGCTTCATTTTCTTGTGCGCTTTTTGCCTGATTGCCCCAAAATTTCTTGTCCTCTATAGAGGAGATATCGTTTCCACACATATATTGACCAATGCCAGGAATGCCCTTTTGTTCTTGGCTTTCACGCGCATGAGTTACAGCATGCCATCCGGCGAAAACAAGGAGAATAAGGCATACACCCGCTGGATTTTCTTCAATTTACGGCCAAATGAGATTGCCCGGATCATAGAGCAACTGCAGAAAGGTACGTTTGTCCCTACCAGGGGGCTAATGTCTATAAGCAACATAATCTCTCGAATCTCCTTCAAAAGGAAGTGCCAATGGGTTCAGAAACTTGTCTGAAAAACAGCAACGAATTATGTTCTTTGACCTTTAAGGGCCAAAAGTCCTGCTTAAGGCCGTATTTGAGGGCAGTCCGGGCCTCCTCGCGCAAGTGGGAAGTATTTTCTAGATTCGCGCGCTCACCGCGAGCTGTTTGAGTACTTGTGGGTCTGACACGGACTCCGAATGACAAAATTATGACCGTTTTAGTGAACATCTCTCCATTCTATGGCAGTACTTGAAAGTACTTCATTTTCTCGTGCGCTTTTTGCCTGATTGCCCCAAAATTTCTTGTCCTCTATAGAGGAGATATCGTTTCTACATATATATTGACCGATGGCAGGAATGCCCTTCTGTTCTTGGCTTTCACGCGCGTGAGTTACAGCATGCCATCCGGCGAAAACAAGGAGAATAAGGCATATAGCCGCTGGATTTTCTTCATTTTACGGCCAAATGAGATTGCCCAGATCATAGAGCATCTGCAGAAAGGTACGTTTGTCCCTACCAGTGGGGCTAATATCTATAAGCAACATAATCTCTCGAATTTCCTTCAAAAGGAAGTGCCAATGGGTTCAGAAACTTGTCTGAAAAACAGCGACGAATGATGTTCTTTGACCTTCAGGGCCAAAAAGTCCTGCTTAAGGTCGTATTTCAGGGCACTCCGGGCCTCCTGGCGCAAGCGGGAAGTATTTTCTGGATCGCGCGCTCGCCGCGAGCAGTTTGAGTACTTGTGGGTCCGACACAGACTCCGAATGACAAAATTATGACCGTTTTAGTGAACATTTCTCCATTCTATGGCAGTCCTTGAAAGTACTTCATTTTCTTGTGCGCTTTTTGCCTGATTGCTCCAAAATTTTTTGTCCTCTATAGAGGAGATATCGTTTCCACATATATATTGACCAATGCCAGGAATGCCCTTTTGTTCTTGGCTTTCACGCGCATGAGTTACAGCATGCCATCCGGCGAAAACAAGGAGAATAAGGCATATAGCCGCTGGATTTTCTTCAATTTACGGCCAAATGAGATTGCCCGGATCATAGAGCATCTGCAGAAAGGTACGTTTGTCCCTACCAGGGGGGCTAATGTCTATAAGCAACATAATCTCTCGAATCTCCTTCAAAAGGAAGTGCCAATGGGTTCAGAAACTTGTTTTAAAAACAGCGACGAATGATGTTCTTTGACTTTCAGGGCCAAAAAGTCCTGCTTAAGGCCGTATTTGAGGGTACTCCGGGCCTCCTGGCGCAAGCGGGGAGTATTTTCTGGATTCACGCGCTCCCCGCGAGCAGTTTGAGTACTTGTGGGTCCGACACGGACTCCGAATGTCAAAATTATGACCGGTTTAGTGAATATCTCTCCATTCTATGGCAGTCCTTGAAAGTACTTCATTTTCTCGTGCACTTTTTGCCTGATTGCCCCAAAATTTCTTGTCCTCTATAGAGGAGATATCGTTTCCACATATATATTGACCAATGCCAGGAATGCCCTTTAGTTCTTGGCTTTCACGCGCATGAGTTACAGCATGCCATCCGGCGAAAACAAGGAGAATAAGGCATATAGCCGCTGGATTTTCTTCAATTTACGGCCAAATGAGATTGCTCGGATCATAAAGCATCTGCAGAAAGGTACGTTTGTCCCTACCAGGGGGCTAATGTCTATAAGCAACATAATCTCTCGAATTTCCTTCAAAAGGAAGTGCCAATGGGTTCAGAAACTTGTCTGAAAAACAGCAACGAATGATGTTGTTTGACTTTCAGGGCCAAAAGTCCTGCTTAAGGCCATATTTGAGGGCACTCCGGGCTTCCTGGCGCAAGCGGGAAGTATTTTCTAGATTCGCGCGCTCGCCGCGAGCTGTTTGAGTACTTGTGGGTCTGACACGGACTCCGAATGACAAAATTATGACCGTTTTAGTGAACATCTCTCCATTCTATGGCAGTACTTGAAAGTACTTCATTTTCTCGTGCGCTTTTTGCCTGATTGCCCCAAAATTTCTTGTCCTCTATAGAGGAGATATCGTTTCTACATATATATTGACCGATGGCAGGAATGCCCTTCTGTTCTTGGCTTTCACGCGCGTGAGTTACAGCATGCCATCCGGCGAAAACAAGGAGAATAAGGCATATAGCCGCTGGATTTTCTTCATTTTACGGCCAAATGAGATTGCCCAGATCATAGAGCATCTGCAGAAAGGTACGTTTGTCCCTACCAGTGGGGCTAATGTCTATAAGCAACATAATCTCTCGAATTTCCTTCAAAAGGAAGTGCCAATGGGTTCAGAAACTTGTCTGAAAAACAGCGACGAATGATGTTCTTTGACCTTCAGGGCCAAAAAGTCCTGCTTAAGGTCGTATTTCAGGGCACTCCGGGCCTCCTGGCGCAAGCGGGAAGTATTTTCTGGATCGCGCGCTCGCCGCGAGCAGTTTGAGTACTTGTGGGTCCGACACAGACTCCGAATGACAAAATTATGACCGTTTTAGTGAACATCTCTTGATGAGGACATGACTACCTTGGATATGACCAAAAATATTGCATATATGCATATTTGTCAGGTGATTTCTAGTGCAAACTATTCAATAATCTATTTATGTTATCCAGAACAAAAATACTTCACACACTTTTGTGTTTTGTCTAATTGCAGGTGTATGGGACATTTGTACAATCCACATATGAAGATAAGGAAGAAAGAGATATTTATTTGCTGTCCAAAAAGTTCTCTCACGTCACTTTTGGCCCAAGAGAAGATAGAGTCCAAGTCTCTCACGTTCTGGATTCAGATTCGGACTGCACAGACACACCTGGCTCAAAACACACACAAGTTTTTCATACGGACTCCGAATTGGGTGATTCTTTTTTTGTTGGAAACTAGATGAGGACATGACTACCTTGGATATGACCAAAAATATTGCATATATGCATATTTGTCAGGTGATTTCTAGTGCAAACTATTCAATAATCTATTTATGTTATCCAGAACAAAAATACTTCACACACTTTTGTGTTTTGTCTAATTGCAGGTGTATGGGACATTTGTACAATCCACATATGAAGATAAGGAAGAAAGAGATATTTATTTGCTGTCCAAAAAGTTCTCTCACGTCACTTTTGGCCCAAGAGAAGATAGAGTCCAAGTCTCTCACGTTCTGGATTCAGATTCGGACTGCACAGACATACCTGACTCAAAACGCACACAAGTTTTTCATACGGACTCCGAATTGGGTGATTCTTTTTTTGTTGGAAACTAGATTTCGTGCACTTTCCAACCCAATTGGAATCACCTTCAAATTCTTCCGGAGCGTTGAGTTGTGGACGAAACAATCTGATGCTGCAGCAGAATCCGAGTCAAACTACAAGTCCAAAGGTGTTACATCACCTCCACTTGGGCCCATTGGCCTTGTACGACCTAGATTTAGTTTTAGGCTGCCTTGGGACGTCCTCCCACCTCCTTGGCCGCCACCCCTTGCTCCTATATAAGTAGATCCATCTAGTAGCTTTTCCTTGGGGTTTTGTTTAGATTAAAAGTTCGCCATAGCTGCAACTTCGCGTACTTCGTTTGTGTTCAACGACCAGACAAAGGCGTCACAGAACCCCACCTTGATCAATAAAGCTTTCATCTTATATTCGCGATATCCAGATTGCAATCTTAGTTTCTTGCTTGTTCTTCGTTTGCTCGCAGGAAACAGACCCTCGTGGTCAGGTTGATCGTGCTCCGGCGTGGTCAATAACCTCTCGGAGTTGGTTTAGCGATTGCTAAGGCGCGACGTCCTCGCACGTTCGTAGTCGGATCGTCAAAGTCGACTTCCACCAAAGCGATATCCATCATCTCATCGAAAGACGGGACACCTTTGCCTCTATCACTTTGTTTTAGGTTTACCTCGAACAAAGAAGGGGAGGGATAGCATATTTGTTGTCGTGGATAGATTCTCGAAAATGGCACACTTTATACCATGTCATAAAAGCGATGATGCTGTTAATGTTGCTGATTTGTTCTTTCGTGAAATTATTCGCTTGCATGGTGTGCCAAATACTATTGTTTCAGATCGTGATACTAAATTTCTTAGCCACTTTTGGAGATGTTTATGGGCTAAGTTGGGGACTAAACTGCTTTTTAGTACTACTTGTCACCCCCAAACTAATGGACAAACTGAAGTAGTCAATAGAACATTGTCTACTATGCTTAGGGCTGTTTTGAAGAATAATAAGAAAATGTGGGAGGAATGCTTGCCTCATATTGAATTTGCTTATAATCGTTCATTGCATTCTACTACTAAGATGTGCCCTTTTGAAGTTGTGTATGGTTTCCTACCTCGTGCACCTATTGATTTGTTGCCTCTTCCATCTTCGGAGAAGGTTAATTTTGATGCTAAACAACGTGCTGAATTGATTTTAAAAATGCATGAGTTAACTAAGGAAAACATTGAGCGCATGAATGCTAAATATAAACTTGCTGGAGATAAGGGTAGAAAACATGTTGTGTTTGCACCTGGAGATCTTGTTTGGTTACATTTGCGTAAGGATAGATTTCCTGATTTGCGCAAATCAAAGTTAATGCCACGTGTGATGAGGACATGACTACCTTGGATATGACAAAAATATTGCATATATGCATATTTGTCAGGTGATTTCTAGTGCAAACTATTCAATAATCTATTTATGTTATCCAAAACAAAAATACTTCACACACTTTTGTGTTTTGTCTAATTGCAGGTGTATGGGACATTTGTACAATCCACATATGAAGATAAGGAAGAAAGAGATATTTATTTGCTGTCCAAAAAGTTCTCTCACGTCACTTTTGGCCCAAGAGAAGATAGAGTCCAAGTCTCTCACGTTCTGGATTCAGATTCGGACTGCACAGACACACCTGACTCAAAACACACACAAGTTTTTCATACGGACTCCGAATTGGGTGATTCTTTTTTTGTTGGAAACTAGATGAGGACATGACTACCTTGGATATGACCAAAAATATTGCATATATGCATATTTGTCAGGTGATTTCTAGTGCAAACTATTCAATAATCTATTTATGTTATCCAGAACAAAAATACTTCACACACTTTTGTGTTTTGTCTAATTGCAGGTGTATGGGACATTTGTACAATCCACATATGAAGATAAGGAAGAAAGAGATATTTATTTGCTGTCCAAAAAGTTCTCTCACGTCACTTTTGGCCCAAGAGAAGATAGAGTCCAAGTCTCTCACGTTCTGGATTCAGATTCGGACTGCACAGACACACCTGACTCAAAACACACACAAGTTTTTCATACGGACTCCGAATTGGGTGATTCTTTTTTTGTTGGAAACTAGATTTCGTGCACTTTCCAACCCAATTGGAATCACCATCAAATTCGTCAGGAGCGTTGAGTTCTGGATGAAACAATCTGATGCTGCAGCAGAATCCGAGTCAAACTACAAGTCCAAAGGTGTTACATCACCTCCACTTGGGCCCATTGGCCTTGTACGACCAAGATTTAGTTTTAGGCTGCCTTGGGACGTCCTCCCACCTCCTTGGCCACCACCCCTTGCTCCTATATAAGTAGATCCATCTAGTAGCTTTTCCTGGGGATTTGTTTAGTTAAAAGTTAGCCATTGCAACTTCGTGTACTTCGTTTGTGTCCAACGACCAGACCAAGACCGCTTCCGGATCCCCACCATTATCAATACCTCATATATATTTGCAATATTCAGATTGCTTTATCATATTCTTGCTCGTTCTTCGATTGCTTGCAGGAATAGACCTTCGTGGTCAGGCTGACCGTGCTTCCGGCATCGTCAGTAACCTCAGGAGATTGGTTTAGCGATTGCTAAGGCGCAACGTCGTGCACGTTTGTAGTCGGATCGTCAAAGTCGTCTCCACCAAATCGATAGTTATCAGCTCATCGAAAGATCGGGACACCCTCGCCTCTATCAATTGATATCAGTTTTCAGGTTGCTCGGTGAGATTTTACAGTTTTTTATAGTTTAGATCGCATCTGTCATTCATACCTATAGTCCATGAAAAAGCCACAAAAAAAAGTTAGATCTGTTCATCCTTTATCCAAGCCAGTCTGAGCCTTTGCAAATTTCTATTCATTGCTTGCATAGTTGAATTATCGGTTGCATCGTCGTGTCAGTTGCTGGTCTTAGTGTCTAGTTCCTTTAGAGTTTCGAGTTCTGTTCACATTAGTCACGCCGCCGCTGCATCATTATCCCTTCCGCCGTCCACCATCCCATCTATTAATTTCCACCACGTGCTACGCACTGTTCATTGTCATAATCATAGTTGAGGTCATTCACATCTTCGCCTGATCCAATCTGCATCTTATCTAGTTTGTCTTGGAAAGAGGGAGAAAAAAAAAGAGAGAGAAAAAAAGTCAGAAAAAAAAAGATAGAGAAAAAAAAGAGAAAAAAGGAAAGAAAAAAAGAAAAAGAGAGAGAAGAAAAAGAAAAAAAAAGGGTGAGAAAAAAAAGAGAGAAGAAAAAAAAATTGGATCTATCTAGAATCAATCTCGTACCTGAATTCGGATTGGAATCTGTTTTGCGCACTGTTCAGTAAAACAGGTGTATCTTCCTCATACGAAGTCTGTTTTGGCTCCGTGAGTACTCAAATTGAAGCTAGCAACGAGCCGCATCTAAATAGTTGCAGAAGCTAGTTCAATATTTGAGACCTCAAAATCGGCTTGTAAATAGGTCTTTTTGCCCTTCGAAGTTCGTGAACACAGCTTGTTCCAATTTTTCAGGCCAGTTTTAGAATTCTTTGACTCCTCATATCAACTCGGAATTGAGTGATTCTTTTTGCATTGGAAAGCTTGAGTTAGTAGCATTCTTTGAAAGAATTTATCAGAAAATTGTCTCAAACTTTTCAAGAGGAAAGTTGGAGAGAGAGTTGTTGTATATCCTGCTTGGCAGTTGTTTTTCATCATTATCTTCACTGCCGTTTTGATCTTCACTTATATCTTGCTGTCAAGAGCTACTTAGTATCCTTCATTGATGCTAGTTGTGCTACGACGTGACCTCATTAGTGTTCTAGGCTCGCGTCTCTAGTCCGGTCTAGCCTAGGACCAGCACAGTACCGTCGTTGAGCGTTTATTCAACATTGCATCTTTGAATTGATTATTGCTAATCTTTTGCTACCATATATAGTCAACCCAGCTCCACATATTTCTACACCGTGTATACGTACGCTCCCCTGGCAATCGCTTTACTCAATATTCGGAGTTACTTGACACCGCTGGTTGCCGATCACCGTCTGCTGCATGGTAAGAACTTGTAAGACATTGATATTTGCTTTACTGTGAGCGTTTTACCACCACATCCTAGTAGTTATAGGAACATTATTTTTGTGTTTTGTTTCTTGTTCTACTAATCATGACAGGATCCAGAGTCAATTCATGGGCTTTGTCAATCGCGGGAGACGTGCCACCACTTTTGCAAATACCACAACCGTCACGAGAGGTGCACAAACATCGAAATGCACATGATCAGGTTAATGTATCTATACCACCATTTAATGGCCGTTTTAAACCTGCTTTATATATCGAATGGGAGTTCGACATAAAAAATATATTTGCTTCCCATAATTTCGATGAACATAAAAAGGTTAAGGTTGCGGTTGGTTCTTTCACTGGTTATGCTTTGGTTTGGTGGAGTGAATATTGTCGGTTACACCCTGATTATATACCTACTACTTGGGATGATTTGAAACTTGCCATGCGACATACTTTTGTCCCTGCTTATTATACTCGTGACATGATTAAGAAGTTGCAACACTTAAAACAAGGTAGTGAAACTGTAACAAAATATTATGATGATTTACAAACTACCTTGTTGCATTCCTCTTTAGAAGAAAGTGAAGATGATTTTATGGATAGATTTTGGGGAGGATTAAACCGTGATATTCAAGAGATACTAATTCATGAAGAGTGTTATCCTATGGACCATTTGTTTCATCTTGCTTGCAAAGCTGAACAGGAAATAAAACAACGTGTTGGCCACGAGGAGAACAAGCGCACGGTGCACATTCCAAGAGTTGATATGATTGTTCCTTCAACTACTAGGCATAGTATGACAACCACATCCGTTGTTGTCAGGACTACATCACCTCCACCATGTGACACATCACCCCCGAGAGTGGCTACATCATCTGAGTTGATCGTAAGAGGTAATGACAAAGGTACTGATCTTCCATCTTTACATGAGAATGATGAATGCCTTGTCAATTTAAATGCACCATCTGATGAGCTACCCACTACTTTGATCACACCACCTATTTTAGAGGACTACGTTGATAATTTGACTTTGCCATGTGATCAAACAACCGAAATACCAACAATTTTGAGTGCACCCATTGAATTAACTATTGATGCAAAAGAACCAATGTATAATCATTTTGATATGACCTCTAATCTTGGTGATGATTCTGTGTTGAATGACTTATTGCATGTTTGCTTATTTAAGCATGTTGTAGCATGTAAATTTGATGCAAGTAAGGTTTATTCACCAATGTTGGGATGGTTTAATGATGAACATTGTCAATCTTTTGAAATAAATAAGAGCTTCACTTATATGTGCAAACTGAGTTGCAATATTTTCATGCCTTCTACTTCTTGTGCTAATTTTTTTGCTTTAGATTTTTTAGAACTATGCAAGTTACTCATCTATTCATGTGTCATATATGCAAAAATCAAGGGAAGTAAAAATGGATGACATATACATATACAACATGTACACCTTGTCTCTTTTGTTAGCCACATTTCAGATTAAGCAACGCCGAGGACGGCTTTATTTTCAAGAAGCGGAGGATGATGAGGACATGACTACCTTGGATATGACCAAAAATATTGCATATATGCATATTTGTCAGGTGATTTCTAGCGCAAACTATTCAATAATCTATTTATGTTATCCAGAACAAAAATACTTCACACACTTTTGTGTTTTGTCTAATTGCAGGTGTATGGGACATTTGTACAATCCACATATGAAGATAAGGAAGAAAGAGATATTTATTTGCTGTCCAAAAAGTTCTCTCACGTCACTTTTGGCCCAAGAGAAGATAGAGTCCAAGTCTCTCACGTTCTGGATTCAGATTCGGACTGCACAGACACACCTGACTCAAAACACACACAAGTTTTTCATACGGACTCCGAATTGGGTGATTCTTTTTTTGTTGGAAACTAGATTTCGTGCACTTTCCAACCCATTGGAATCACCATCAAATTCGTCAGGAGCGTTGAGTTCTGGATGAAACAATCTGATGCTGCAGCAGAATCCGAGTCAAACTACATGTCCAAAGGTGTTACATCACCTCCACTTGGGCCCATTGGCCTTGTACGACCAAGATTTAGTTTTAGGCTGCCTTGGGACGTCCTCCCACCTCCTTGGCCACCACCCCTTGCTCCTATATAAGTAGATCCATCTAGTAGCTTTTCCTGGGGATTTGTTTAGTTAAAAGTTAGCCATTGCAACTTCGTGTACTTCGTTTGTGTCCAACGACCAGACCAAGACCGCTTCCGGATCCCCACCATTATCAATACCTCATATATATTTGCAATATTCAGATTGCTTTATCATATTCTTGCTCGTTCTTCGATTGCTTGCAGGAATAGACCTTCGTGGTCAGGCTGACCGTGCTTCCGGCATCGTCAGTAACCTCAGGAGATTGGTTTAGCGATTGCTAAGGCGCAACGTCGTGCACGTTTGTAGTCGGATCGTCAAAGTCGTCTCCACCAAATCGATAGTTATCATCTCATCGAAAGATCGGGACACCCTCGCCTCTATCATCTCTCCATTCTATGGCAGTCCTTGAAAGTACTTCAGTTTCTTGTGCGCTTTTTGCCTGATTGCCCCAAAATTTCTTGTCCTCTATAGAGGAGATATCGTTTCCACATATATATTGACCAATGCCAGGAATGCCCTTTTGTTCTTGGCTTTCACGCGCATGAGTTACAGCATGCCATCCGGCGAAAACAAGGAGAATAAGGCATATAGCCGCTGGATTTTCTTCAATTTACGGCCAAATGAGATTGCCCAAATCATAGAGCATCTGCAGAAAGGTACGTTTGTCCCTACCAGGGGGGCTAATGTCTATAAGCAACATAATCTCTCGAATCTCCTTCAAAAGGAAGTGCTAATGGGTTCAGAAACTTGTCTGAAAAACAGCGACGAATGATGTTCTTTGACTTTCAGGGCCAAAAAGTCCTGCTTAAGGCCGTATTTGAGGGTACTCCGGGCCTCCTGGCGCAAGTGGAGAGTATTTTCTGGATTCGCGCGCTCGCCGCGAGCAGTTTGAGTACTTGTGGGTCCGACACGGACTCCGAATGACAAAATTATGACCGTTTTAGTGAACATCTCTCCATTCTATGGCAGTCCTTGAAAGTACTTCATTTTCTTATGCGCTTTTTGCCTGATTGCCCCAAAATTTCTTGTCCTCTATAGAGGAGATATCGTTTCCACATATATATTGACCAATGCCAGGAATGCCCTTTTGTTCTTGGCTTTCACGCGCATGAGTTACAGCATGCCATCCGGCGAAAACAAGGAGAATAAGGCATATAGCCGCTGGATTTTCTTCAATGTACGACCAAATGAGATTGCCCGGATCATAGAGCATCTGCAGAAAGGTACGTTTGTCCCTACCAGGGGGGCTAATGTCTATAAGCAACATAATCTCTCGAATCTCCTTCAGAAGGAAGTGCTAATGGGTTCAGAAACTTGTCTGAAAAACAGCGACGAATGATGTTCTTTGACTTTCAGGGCCAAAAAGTCCTGCTTAAGGCCGTATTTGAGGGTACTCCGGGCCTCCTAGCGCAAGCGGGGAGTATTTTCTGAATTCGCTCGCTCGCCGCGAGCAGTTTGAGTACTTGTGGGTCCGACACGGACTCCGAATGACAAAATTATGACCGGTTTAGTGAATATCTCTCCATTCTATGGCAGTCCTTGAAAGTACTTCATTTTCTCGTGCGCTTTTTGCCTGATTGCCCCAAAATTTCTTGTCCTCTATAGAGGAGATATCGTTTCCACATATATATTGACCAATGCCAGGAATGCCCTTTTGTTCTTGGCTTTCACGCGCATGAGTTACAGCATGCCATCCGGCGAAAACAAGGAGAATAAGGCATATAGCCGCTGGATTTTCTTCAATTTACGGCCAAATGAGATTGCCCGGATCATAAAGCATCTGCAGAAAGGTCGTTTGTCCCTACCAGGGGGCTAATGTCTATAAGCAACATAATCTCTCGAATTTCCTTCAAAAGGAAGTGCCAATGGGTTCAGAAACTTGTCTGAAAAACAGCAACGAATGATGTTCTTTGACTGTCAGGGCCAAAAGTCCTGCTTAAGGCCATATTTGAGGGCACTCCGGGCCTCCTGGCGCAAGCGGGAAGTATTTTCTAGATTCGCGCGCTCGCCGCGAGCTGTTTGAGTACTTGTGGGTCTGACACGGACTCTGAAAGACAAAATTATGACCGTTTTAGTGAACATCTCTCCATTCTATGGCAGTACTTGAAAGTACTTCATTTTCTCGTGCGCTTTTTGCCTGATTGCCCCAAAATTTCTTGTCCTCTATAGAGGAGATATCGTTTCTACATATATATTGACCGATGGCAGGAATGCCCTTCTGTTCTTGGCTTTCACGCGCGTGAGTTACAGCATGCCATCGGGCGAAAACAAGGAGAATAAGGCATATAGCCGCTTGATTTTCTTCATTTTACGGCCAAATGAGATTGCCCAGATCATAGAGCATCTGCAGAAAGGTACGTTTGTCCCTACCAGTGGGGCTAATGTCTATAAGCAACATAATCTCTCGAATTTCCTTCAAAAGGAAGTGCCAATGTGATGAGGACATCAATACCATTGTTACACCCATAGCCCCTGCTGCTCTACATACTGGACCAATTGCTAGAGCTCGTGCACGCCAACTAAATTACCAGGTACTTTCGTTTCTTGGTAATGATTCTAATGTTCATGAGAATATGATGCTGCCTAAATTGGATACATTTGTTTTGCTTACAAATGAAGGGCCTAGCTTGGAGAAGGATGAACATTGGAGCAAGAACAAGCATGGGGATGATGGCATGCGCAAGGGGAACAAGAACAGAGTTACAAGTGATGATTTCAGGTCTTTGAAGCCTCCATAACGAGTGCATGAAGCTTTGGACGAAATATACAAGATGTCACTTCATAAATTTTGTCCAGAGGCTATTATAGGTGTTGCGTCACCTTTTTATTGGGCCAGGCCCATGTAATTTCGAAATACATAAGTATAGGCTATTTTTCGAGTCCGTATGTGTGGGGAAACAAGAGATAGGGTTGATTTCGGACCCCTCCACCAAGGGCCACGAAATTCCCCCTCTCTTCCTCCATATATACAGCCCTTAGGGCACCGTTTAGACTTTGGGTTTTGTCTAGATTAAAAGTTCGCCATAGCTGCAACTTCGCGTACTTCGTTTGTGTTCAACGACCAGACAAAGGCGTCACAGAACCCCACCTTGATCAATAAAGCTTTCATCTTATATTCGCAATATCCAGATTGCAATCACAGTTTCTTGCTTGTTCTTCGTTTGCTCGCAGGAAACAGACCCTCGTGGTCAGGTTGATCGTGCTCCGGCGTGGTCAATAACCTCTCGGAGTTGGTTTAGCGATTGCTAAGGCGCGACGTCCTCGCACGTTCATAGTCGGATCGTCAAAGTCGACTGCCACCAAAGCGATATCCATCATCTCATCGAAAGACGGGACACCTTTGCCTCTATCAGTGGGTGTAACAATGGTATTGATGTCCTCATCATCCTCCCCTTCTTCAAACGAAGTCGTCCTCGACGGAAGCTCATCTTCCTCACCCAAATAAAGCTTCAAATCTGCAATGTTAAAAGTGGGACTAACCCCAAAATCTGCAGGCAGCTCAAGTTTATATGCATTATCATTTATTTTCTCTAACACCTTAAAGGGACCATCAGCCCGTGGCATGAGCTTTGATTTGCGCAAATCAGGAAATCTATCCTTACGCAAATGTAACCAAACAAGATCTCCAGGTGCAAACACAACATGTTTTCTACCCTTATCTCTAGCAAGTTTATATTTGGCATTCATACGCTCAATGTTTTCCTTAGTTAACTCATGCATTTTTAAAATCAATTCAGCATGTTGTTTAGCATCAAAATTAACCTTCTCCGAAGATGGAAGAGGCAACAAATCAATAGGTGCACGAGGTAGGAAACCATACACAACTTCAAAAGGGCACATCTTAGTAGTAGAATGCAATGAACGATTATAAGCAAATTCAATATGAGGCAAGCATTCCTCCCACATTTTCTTATTACTCTTCAAAACAGCCCTAAGCATAGTAGACAATGTTCTATTGACTACTTCAGTTTGGCCATCAGTTTGGGGGTGACAAGTAGTACTAAAAAGCAGTTTAGGCCCCAACTTAGCCCATAAACATCTCCAAAAGTGGCTAAGAAATTTAGTATCACGATCTGAAACAATAGTATTTGGCACACCATGCAAGCGAATAATTTCATGAAAGAACAAATCAGCAACATTAACAGCATCATCGCTTTTATGACATGGTATAAAGTGTGCCATTTTCGAGAATCTATCCACGACAACAAATATGCTATCCCTCCCCTTCTTTGTTCGAGGTAAACCTAAAACAAAGTCCATAGATATATCCTCCCAAGGAACACTAGGTACAGGCAAAGGCATATATAAACCATGAGGATTGAGTCGTGACTTAGCTTTTTGACATGTAGTGCAGCGAGCAATAAAACGCTCAACATCCCGTGTCATCTTTGGCCAAAAGAAATGTGTAGCAAGTACGTCCTCCGTCTTCTTCACGCCAAAGTGTCCCATTAATCCTCCTCCATGCGCCTCCTGCAACAACAAAAGACGAAAGGAGCTAGCTGGAATGCATAGCTTGTTAGCACGAAACACAAATCCATCGTTAACGACAAACTTGTTCCACATTCTTCCTTCTTTACAATTCTGCATTACATCATTAAAATCAGCATCATGCACATATTGATCTTTGATGGTCTCCAAACCAAATATTTTGAAGTCAAGTTGTGAAAGCATAGTATAGCGACGAGACAATGCATCAGCAATAACATTTTCTTTTCCCTTCTTGTGTTTAATGACATAAGGGAAAGTCTCAATGAATTCAACCCATTTAGCATGTCTACGATTCAGTTTAGCTTGACTTTTAATATGTTTCAAAGATTCATGATCAGAATGTATAACAAATTCTTTGGGCCATAAATAATGTTGCCATGTTTCTAAAGTCCAAACAAGAGCATATAATTCTTTATCATAAGTAGAATAATTCACACTAGGCCCACTCAATTTTTCAGAAAAGTATGCAACAGGTTTGCCATCTTGTAATAACACACCTCCTAATCCAATTCCACTAGCATCACATTCAAGCTGAAAAGTCTTATTAAAATCAGGAAGTTGGAGTAAAGGAGCATGTGTCAACTTATCTTTCAATACCGAGAAGGCTTCTTCCTGTGCGGTACCCCAAAGAAAAGGCACATCTTTCTTTGTAAGCTCATTGAGAGGTGCAGCAATGGTGCTGAAATCTCTCACAAAACGCCTATAGAATCCAGCGAGGCCAAGAAAACTCCTCACTTGTGTGACCGTTTTGGGCTGCGGCCAACTCTCAATAGCTTCAATCTTGGCTTTATCAACTTCAATTCCCTGTGGAGTAACAACATAGCCAAGAAAAGATACTCGGTCGGTGCAAAAGGTGCACTTCCCAAGGTTACCAAACAAACGTGCATCACTTAGAGCAATAAAAACAGCACATAAATGTTCCAAATGTTCTTCCAAAGATCTGCTATAAATCAGTATATCATCAAAATAGACTACCACAAATCGTCCAATGAAAGCACGTAAAACTTCGTTCATTAGTCTCATGAAAGTACTAGGCGCATTAGTTAACCCAAAAGGCATGACTAACCACTCATATAATCCAAACTTAGTTTTAAATGCTGTTTTCCATTCATCCCCCAATTTCATACGAATTTGATGGTATCCACTACGCAAATCAACTTTGGAGAAAATTGTAGAGCCACTCAATTCATCTAGCATATCATCTAGCCTAGGAATAGGATGACGATAATGAATAGTAATATTATTAATGCCTCTACAATCAACACACATACGCGATGTACCATCCTTTTTCGGCACTAGAATAATAGGAACAGCACAAGGACTAAGGGATTCGCGTATATAACCTTTGTCGAGAAGCTCTTGTACTTGACGCATAATCTCCTTCGTCTCCTCTGGATTGGTACGGTATGGCGCACGGTTTGGCAGTGAAGCACCGGGAATTAAGTCGATCTAATGCTCAATCCCTCGAATAGGTGGTAATCCCGGTGGCACGTCTTATGGAAAGACGTCAGCGAACTCCTGCAAAATAAACATGCACTTTTCAATTTAATTTCAGAAGCAACACTAGATGGTTTATTATTAGGCTTCATTTGTTGCTCAAATTCTTTTGCCACAATCTGATTTTCACTCTTATTCTTCTCTTGTTTTGCTTTATTAGCTCTATGAATATCATCTTTCAAAATAGAATTAGGAGTCATAGGAACCAAAGTAATATTAAAGTTTTTCGTAGTTTAGATCGAGTCTGTTCTTCATACCTACAGTCCACGAAAAAGCCACACAAAAAAATTAGGGTTAGTTCATCATATCCGAACCAATCTGAGCCTTTGCATAATCTTTTTAGGGTTTTGCTTTGTTGAATTTGTGGTTGCATCGCCGTGTCTAGTTGCTGGTCTTAGAGTCTAGTCTTTTAGAGTTTCGAGTTCTGGTCATAAGTTGTCACGCCGCCGCCGCACCATCATCATCGCCCCTGCCATCTACCACCGCCGCTTATCCGCCACCGCTTCGAATCCGTATCCATATACCACCACCGCTATCATATATCACCACCGCTGCCATCTACTACCATATATCCACCACCAATCCGAGTTCTTGTCATATTAGGTTTGTTTTCGAGATCCATCTAGATTCCGATTCGTGTTTCCTTGCCGGAGTAGGTTTCGGAAAAAAAAAGAGTCCGGAAACCACCCTCCGTTTAGGCCCAAAATTTTTCGAAAACGCATTTTTCGAAAAAATTTCTGGCTATCCTATTTTTAGGTGTTTCTGAGTGTTTTGAGATAGGTGCATTATAGGAAGTTTTTTTTGACCCGTTTCCAGTTTTTGGGTCCGGGCAGTCGAAAAAAAAAATTGGTTGAAAAAATTTCGTGCCCATCCTGTCAGTTTGACCTAGGAAGAGTTTTGAGACACTCGACATTATAGTGATTTTGAGACACGATCTGAAACAATAGTATTTGGCACACCATGCAAGCGAATAATTTCACGAAAGAACAAATCAGCAACATGATAGAGGCGAGGGTGTCCCGATCTTTCGATGAGATGATAACTATCGATTTGGTGGAGACGACTTTGACGATCCGACTACAAACGTGCACGACGTTGCGCCTTAGCAATCGCTAAACCAACTCCGAGAGGTTATTGACGATGCTGGAAGCACGGTCAGCCTGACCACGAAGGTCTATTCCTGCAAGCAATCGAAGAACGAGCAAGAATATGATAAAGCAATCTGAATATTGCAAATATATATGAGGTATTGATAATGGTGGGGATCCGGAAGCGGTCTTGGTCTGGTCGTTGGACACAAACGAAGTACACGAAGTTGCACAGGCTAACTTTTAACTAAACAAATCCCAAGGAAAAGCTACTAGATGGATCTACTTATATAGGAGCAAGGGGTGGCGGCCAAGGAGGTGGGAGGACGTCCCAAGGCAGCCTAAAACTAAATCTAGGTCGTACAAGGCCAATGGGCCCAAGTGGAGGTGATGTAACACCTTTGGACTTGTAGTTTGACTCGGATTCTGCTGCAGCATCAGATTGTTTCATCCACAACTCAACGCTCCGGACGAATTTGAAGGTGATTCCAATTGGGTTGGAAAGTGCACGAAATCTAGTTTCCAACAAAAAAAGAATCACCTAATTCGGAGTCCGTATGAAAAACTTGTGTGCGTTTTGATTCAGGTGTGTCTGTGCAGTCCGAATCTGAATCCAGAACGTGAGAGACTTGGACTCTATCTTCTCTTGGGCCAAAAGTGACGTGAGAGAACTTTTTGGACAGCAAATAAACATCTCTTTCTTTCTTATCTTCATATGTGGATTGTACAAATGTCCCATACACCTGCAATTAGACAAAACACAAAAGTGTGTGAAGTATTTTTGTTCTGGATAACATAAATAGATTATTGAATAGTTTGCACTAGAAATCACCTGACAAATATGCATATATGCAATATTTTTGGTCATATCCAAGGTAGTCATGTCCTCATCATCCTCCCCTTCTTGAAAATAAAGCCGTCCTCGGCGTTGCTTAATCTGAAATGTGGCTAACAAAAGAGACAAGGTGTACATGTTGTATATGTATATGTCATCCATTTTTACTTCCCTTGATTTTTGCATATATGACACATGAATAGATGAGTAACTTGCATAGTTCATAAAATCTAAAGCCAAAAAATTAGCAGAAGAAGTAGAAGGCATGAAAATATTGCAACTCAGTTTGCACATATAAGTGAAGCTCTTATTCATTTCAAAAGATTGACAATGTTCATCATTAAACCATCCCAACATTGGTGAATAAACCTTACTTGCGTCAAATTTACATGCTACAACATGCTTAAATGAGCAAACATGCAATAAGTCATTCAACACAGAATCATCACCAAGATTAAAGGTCATATCAAAATGATTAAACATTGGTTCTTTTGCATCAATAGTTAATTCAATGGGTGCACTCAAAATTGTTGGTATTTCAGTTGTTTGATCACATGGCAAAGTCAAATTATCAACGTAGTCCTCTAAAATAGGTGGTGTGATCAAAGTAGTGGGTAGCTCATCAGATGGTGCATTCAAATTGACAAGGCATTCATCATTCTCATGTAGAGATGGAAGATCAGTACCTTTGTCATTACCTCTTATGATCAACTCAGATGATGTAGCCACTCTCGGGGGCGATGTGTCACATGGTGGAGGTGATGTAGTCCTGACAACAACGGATGTGGTTGTCATAGTATGCCTAGTAGTTGAAGGAACAATCATATCAACTCTTGGAATATGCACCGTGCGCTTGTTCTCCTCGTGGCCAACACGTCGTTTTATTTCCTGTTCAGCTTTGCAAGCAAGATGAAACAAATGGTCCATAGGATAACACTCTTCATGAATTAGTATCTCTTGAATATCACGG
>NW_025228060.1:25180-87497 GCF_018294505.1 Triticum aestivum
GGAAGCACGGTCAGCCTGACCACGAAGGTCTATTCCTGCAAGCAATCGAAGAACGAGCAAGAATATGATAAAGCAATCTGAATATTGCAAATATATATGAGGTATTGATAATGGTGGGGATCCGGAAGCGGTCTTGGTCTGGTCGTTGGACACAAACGAAGTACACGAAGTTGCACAGGCTAACTTTTAACTAAACAAATCCCAAGGAAAAGCTACTAGATGGATCTACTTATATAGGAGCAAGGGGTGGCGGCCAAGGAGGTGGGAGGACGTCCCAAGGCAGCCTAAAACTAAATCTAGGTCGTACAAGGCCAATGGGCCCAAGTGGAGGTGATGTAACACCTTTGGACTTGTAGTTTGACTCGGATTCTGCTGCAGCATCAGATTGTTTCGTCCACAACTCAACGCTCCGGACGAATTTGAAGGTGATTCCAATTGGGTTGGAAAGTGCACGAAATCTAGTTTCCAACAAAAAAAGAATCACCCAATTCGGAGTCCGTATGAAAAACTTGTGTGCGTTTTGAGTCAGGTATATCTGTGCAGTCCGAATCTGAATCCAGAACGTGAGAGACTTGGACTCTATCTTCTCTTGGGCCAAAAGTGACGTGAGAGAAATTTTTGGACAGCAAATAAACATCTCTTTCTTCCTTATCTTCATATGTGGATTGTACAAATGTCCCATACACCTGCAATTAGACAAAACACAAAAGTGTGTGAAGTATTTTTGTTCTGGATAACATAAATAGATTATTGAATAGTTTGCACTAGAAATCACCTGACAAATATGCATATATGCAATATTTTTGGTCATATCCAAGGTAGTCATGTCCTCATCATCCTCCCTTTCTTGAAAATAAAGCCGTCCTCGGCGTTGCTTAATCTGAAATGTGGCTAACAAAAGAGACAAGGTGTACATGTTGTATATGTATATGTCATCCATTTTTACTTCCCTTGATTTTTGCATATATGAGACATGAATAGATGAGTAACTTGCATAGTTCATAAAATCTAAAGCCAAAAAATTAGCACAAGAAGTAGAAGGCATGAAAATATTGCAACTCAGTTTGCACATATAAGTGAAGCTCTTATTCATTTCAAAAGATTGACAATGTTCATCATTAAACCATCCCAACATTGGTGAATAAACCTTACTTGCATCAAATTTACATGCTACAACATGCTTAAATAAGCAAACATGCAATAAGTCATTCAACACAGAATCATCACCAAGATTAGAGGTCATATCAAAATGATTAAACATTGGTTCTTTTGCATCAATAGTTAATTCAATGGGTGCACCCAAAATTGTTGGTATTTCAGTTGTTTGATCACATGGCAAAGTCAAATTATCAACGTAGTCCTCTAAAATAGGTGGTGTGATCAAAGTAGTGGGTAGCTCATCAGATGGTGCATTCAAATTGACAAGGCATTCATCATTCTCATGTAGAGATGGAAGATCAGTACCTTTGTCATTACCTCTTATGATCAACTCAGATGATGTAGCCACTCTCGGGGGCGATGTGTCACATGGTGGAGGTGATGTAGTCCTGACAACAACGGATGTGGTTGTCATAGTATGCCTAGTAGTTGAAGGAACAATCATATCAACTCTTGGAATGTGCACCGTTCGCTTGTTCTCCTCGTGGCCAACACGTCGTTTTATTTCCTGTTCAGCTTTGCAAGCAAGATGAAACAAATGGTCCATAGGATAACACTCTTCATGAATTAGTATCTCTTGAATATCACGGTTTAATCCTCCCCAAAATCTATCCATAAAATCATCTTCACTTTCTTCTAAAGAGGAATGCAACAAGGTAGTTTGTAAATCATCATAATATTTTGTTACAGTTTCACTACCTTGTTTTAAGTGTTGCAACTTCTTAATCATGTCACGAGTATAATAAGCAGGGACGAAAGTATGTCGCATGGCAAGTTTCAAATCATCCCAAGTAGTAGGTATATAATCAGGGTGCAACCGACAATATTCACTCCACCAAACCAAAGCATAACCAGTGAAAGAACCAACCGCAACCTTAACCTTTTTATGTTCATTGAAATTATGGGAAGCAAATATATTTTTTATGTCGAACTCCCATTCAATATATAAAGCAGGTTTAAAACGGCCATTAAATGGTGGTATAGATACATTAACCTGATCATGTGCATTTGGATGTTTGTGTACCTCTCGTGACGGTTGTGGTATTTGCAAAGGTGGTGGCACATCTCCCGCGATCGACAAAGCCCATGAATTGACTCTGGATCCTGTCATGATTAGTAGAACAAGAAACAAAACCCAAAAATGATAGAGGCAAAGGTGTCCCGTCTTTCGATGAGATGATGGATATCGCTTTGGTGGAAGTCGACTTTGACGATCCGACTACGAACGTGCGAGGACGTCGCGCCTTAGCAATCGCTAAACCAACTCCGAGAGGTTATTGACCACGCCGGAGCACGATCAACCTGACCACGAGGGTCTGTTTCCTGCGAGCAAACGAAGAACAAGCAAGAAACTGAGATTGCAATCTGGATATTGCGAATATAAGATGAAAGCTTTATTGATCAAGGTGGGGTTCTGTGACGCCTTTGTCTGGTCGTTGAACACAAACGAAGTACGCGAAGTTGCAGCTATGGCGAACTTTTAATCTAAACAAAACCCAAAGTCTAAATGATGCCCTAAGGGCTGTATATATGGAGGAAGAGGGGGGAATTTCGTGGCCCTTGGTGGAGGGGTCCGAAATCAACCCTATCTCTTGTTTCCCCACACACACGGACTCTAAAAATAGCCTATACTTATGTAGTTCGAAATTACATGGGCCTGGCCCAATAATAAGGTGACGCAGCACCTAAAATAGCCTCGGGACGAAATTTATGAAGTGGCATCTTGTATATTTCGTCCAAGGCTTCATGCACCCATTATGGTGGCTTCAAAGTCCTGAAATCATCACTTGTAACTCCGTTCTTGTTCCCCTTGCGCATGCCATCATCTCCATGCTTGTTCTTGCTCCAATGTTCATCCTTCTCCAAGCTAGGCCCTTCATTTGTAAGCAAAACAAATGTATCCAATTTAGGCAGCATCATATTCTCATGAACATTAGAATCATTACCAAGAAACGAAAGTACCTGGTAATTTAGTTGGCGTGCACGAGCTCTAGTAATTGGTCCAGTATGTATAGCAGCAGGGGCTGTGGGTGTAACAATTGTATTGATGTCCTCATCACAATGTTCATCATTAAACCATCCCAACATTGGTGAATAAACCTTACTTGCATCAAATTTACATGCTACAACATGCTTAAATAAGCAAACATGCAATAAGTCATTCAACACAGAATCATCACCAAGATTAGAGGTCATATCAAAATGATTAAACATTGGTTCTTTTGCATCAATAGTTAATTCAATGGGTGCACTCAAAATTGTTGGTATTTCAGTTGTTTGATCACATGGCAAAGTCAAATTATCAACGTAGTCCTCTAAAATAGGTGGTGTGATCAAAGTAGTGGGTAGCTCATCAGATGGTGCATTCAAATTGACAAGGCATTCATCATTCTCATGTAGAGATGGAAGATCAGTACCTTTGTCATTACCTCTTATGATCAACTCAGATGATGTAGCCACTCTCGGGGGCGATGTGTCACATGGTGGAGGTGATGTAGTCCTGACAACAACGGATGTGGTTGTCATAGTATGCCTAGTAGTTGAAGGAACAATCATATCAACTCTTGGAATATGCACCGTGCGCTTGTTCTCCTCGTGGCCAACACGTCGTTTTATTTCCTGTTCAGCTTTGCAAGCAAGATGAAACAAATGGTCCATAGGATAACACTCTTCATGAATTAGTATCTCTTGAATATCACGGTTTAATCCTCCCCAAAATCTATCCATAAAATCATCTTCACTTTCTTCTAAAGAGGAATGCAACAAGGTAGTTTGTAAATCATCGTAATATTTTGTTACAGTTTCACTACCTTGTTTTAAGGGTTGCAACTTCTTAATCATGTAACGAGTATAATAAGCAGGGACGAAAGTATGTCGCATGGCAAGTTTCAAATCATCCCAAGTAGTAGGTATATAATCAGGGTGTAACCGACAATATTCACTCCACCAAACCAAAGCATAACCGGTGAAAGAACCAACCGCAACCTGAACCTTTTTATGTTCATCGAAATTATGGGAAGCAAATATATTTTTTATGTCAAACTCCCATTCAATATATAAAGCAGGTCTAAAACGGCCATTAAATGGTGGTATAGATACATTAACCTGATCATGTGCATTTGGATGTTTGTGCACCTCTCGTGACGGTTGTGGTATTTGCATAGGTGGTGGCATGTCTCCTGCGATCGACAAAGCCCATGAATTGACTCTGGATCCTGTCATGATTAGTAGAACAAGAAACAAAATCCAAAAATAATATTGCTATAACTACTAGGATGTGGTGGTAAAACGCTCACAGTAAAGCAAATATCAATGTCTTACAAGTTCTTACCATGCAGCAGGCGGTGATCGGCAACCAGTGGTGTCAAGTAACTCCGAATATTGAGTGAAGCAATTGCCAGGGGAGCGTACGTATACACGGTGTAGAAATATGTGGAGCTAGGTTGGCTATATATGGTAGTAAAAGATTAGCAATAATCAATTCAAAGATGCAATGTTGAATAAACGCTCAACGACGGTACTGTGCTGGTCCTAGGCTAGACCAAACTAGAGACGCGAGCCTAGAACACTAATGAGGTCACGTCGTAGCACAACTAGCATCAATAAAGGATATGAAGTAGCTCTGGACAGCAAGATATAAGTGAAGATCACAATAGCAGTAGACCTATTTAGAAGCTGATGTTGAGGTGCCAAATACTGAACTAGCTTCTGCAACTATTTAGATGCGGCTCGTCGCTAGCTTTCATTTGAGTACTCGCGGAGCCAAAACAGATTTCATATGAAGAAGTTATGCCTGTTTTACTGAACAGTGCACAAAACAGATTCCAATCCGAATTCAACTACAAGATTGAGTCTAGATAGATCCGAATTTTGTTTTTTTTTCTCCTCTCTTTTTTTTCTCACAATTTTTTTTCTTTCCTTTTTTCTCTTTTTTTTTCTCTCTCTTTTTTTTCTCCCTCTTTCCAAGACAAACTAGATAAGATGCAGATTGGATTAGGCGAAGATGTGAATGACCTCAACTATGATTATGACAATGAACAGTGCGTAGCACGTGGTGGAAATTAATAGATGGGATGATGGACGGCGGAAGGGATAATGATGCAGCGGCGGCGTGACTAATGTGAACAGAACTCGAAACTCTAAAGGAACTAGACACTAAGACCAGCAACTGACACGATGATGCAACCGATAATTCAACTATGCAAGCAATGAATAGAAAATTGCAAAGGCTCAGACTGGCTTGGATAAAGGATGAACAGATCTAACTTTTTTTTTTGTGGCTTTTTCTTGGAAAATAGGTAAGAAAAAAAAATCTAATCTAGGAAAACTGAAAATTCTCACCGAGCAACTTGAAAACTGATACCACTTGATAGAGGGGAGGGTGTCCCGATCTTTCGATGAGATGATAACTATCGATTTGGTGGAGACGACTTTGACGATCCGACTACAAACGTGCACGACATTGCGCCTTAGCAATCGCTAAACCAACTCCGAGAGGTTATTGACGATGCCGGAAGCACGGTCAGCCTGACCACGAAGGTCTATTCCTGCAAGCAATCGAAGAACGAGCAAGAATATGATAAAGCAATCTGAATATTGCAAATATATATGAGGTATTGATAATGGTGGGGATCCGGAAGCGGTCTTGGTCTGGTCGTTGGACACAAACGAAGTACACGAAGTTGCACAGGCTAACTTTTAACTAAACAAATCCCAAGGAAAAGCTACTAGATGGATCTACTTATATAGGAGCAAGGGGTGGCGGCCAAGGAGGTGGGAGGACGTCCCAAGGCAGCCTAAAACTAAATCTAGGTCGTACAAGGCCAATGGGCCCAAGTGGAGGTGATGTAACACCTTTGGACTTGTAGTTTGACTCGGATTCTGCTGCAGCATCAGATTGTTTCGTCCACAACTCAATGCTCCAGACGAATTTGAAGGTGATTCCAATTGGGTTGGAAAGTGCACGAAATCTAGTTTCCAACAAAAAAAGAATCACCCAATTCGGAGTCCGTATGAAAAACTTGTGTGCGTTTTCAGTCAGGTGTGTCTGTGCAGTCCGAATCTGAATCCAGAACGTGAGAGACTTGGACTCTATCTTCTCTTGGGCCAAAAGTGACGTGAGAGAACTTTTTTGGACAGCAAATAAACATCTCTTTCTTTCTTATCTTCATATGTGGATTGTACAAATGTCCCATACACCTGCAATTAGACAAAACACAAAAGTGTGTGAAGTATTTTTGTTCTGGATAACATAAATAGATTATTGAATAGTTTGCACTAGAAATCACCTGACAAATATGCATATATGCAATATTTTTGGTCATATCCAAGGTAGTCATGTCCTCATCACAACATTAACAGCATCATCGCTTTTATGACATGGTATAAAGTGTGCCATTTTCGAGAATCTATCCACGACAACAAATATGCTATCCCTCCCCTTCTTTGTCCGAGGTAAACCTAAAACAAAGTCCATAGATATATTCTCCCAAGGAACACTAGGTACAGGCAAAGGCAAATATAAACCATGAGGATTGAGTCATGACTTAGCTTTTTGACATGTAGTGCATCGAGCAATAAAACGCTCAACATCCCGTCTCATCTTTGGCCAAAAGAAATGTGTAGCAAGTACGTCCTCCGTCTTCTTCACGCCAAAGTGTCCCATTAATCCTCCTCCATGCGCCTCCTGCAACAACAAAAGACGAACGGAGCTAGCTGGAATGCATAGCTTGTTAGCACGAAACACAAATCCATCGTTAACGACAAACTTGTTCCACATTCTTCCTTCTTTACAATTCTGCATTACATCATTAAAATCAGCATCATGCACATATTGATCTTTGATGGTCTCCAAACCAAATATTTTGAAGTCAAGTTGTGAAAGCATAGTATAGCGGCGAGACAATGCATTAGCAATAACATTTTCTTTTCCCTTCTTGTGTTTAATGACATAAGGAAAAGTCTCAATGAATTCAACCTATTTAGCATGTCTACGATTCAGTTTAGCTTGACTTTTAATATGTTTCAAAGATTCATGATCAGAATGTATAACAAATTCTTTGGGCCATAAATAATGTTGCCATGTTTCTAAAGTCCGAACAAGAGCATATAATTCTTTATAATAAGTAGAATAATTCAGACTAGGCCCACTCAATTTTTCAGAAAAGTATGCAACAGGTTTGCCATCTTTTAATAACACACCGCCTAATCCCATTCCACTAGCATCACATTCAAGCTGAAAAGTCTTATTAAAATCAGGAAGTTGGAGTAAAGGAGCATGTGTCAACTTATCTTTCAATACCGAGAAGGCTTCTTCCTGTGCGGTACCCCAAAGAAAAGGCACATCTTTCTTTGTAAGCTCATTGAGAGGTGCAGCAATGGTGCTGAAATCTCTCACAAAACGCCTATAGAATCTAGCGAGGCCAAGAAAACTCCTCAGTTGTGTGACCGTTTTGGGTTGTGGCCAACTTTCAATAGCTTCAATCTTGGCTTTATCAACTTCAATTCCCTGTGGAGTAACAACATAGCCAAGAAAAGATACTCGGTCGGTGCAAAAGGTGCACTTCCCAAGGTTACCAAACAAACGTGCATCACGTAGAGCAATAAAAACAGCACGTAAATGTTCCAAATATTCTTCCAAAGATCTGCTATAATCAATATGTCATCAAAGTAAACTACCACAAATCGTCCAATGAAAGCACGTAAAACTTCGTTCATTAATCTCATGAAAGTACTAGGTGCATTAGTTAACCCAAAAGGCATGACTAACCACTCATATAATCCAAACTTAGTTTTGAATGCTGTTTTCCATTCATCTCCCAATTTCATACGAATTTGATGGTATCCACTACGCAAATCAACTTTGGAGAATATTGTAGAGCCACTCAATTCATCAAGCATATCATCTAGCCTAGGAATAGGATGACGATAACGAATAGTAATATTATTAATGCCTCTACAATCAACACACATACGTGATGTACCATCCTTTTTCGGCACTAGAATAATAGGAACAGCACAAGGACTAAGGGATTCGCGTATATAACCTTTGTCGAGAAGCTCTTGTACTTGACGCATAATCTCCTTCGTCTCCTCTGGATTGGTCCAGTATGGTGCACGGTTTGGCAGTGAAGCACCGGGAATTAAGTCAATCTGATGCTCAATCCCTCGAATAGGCGGTAATCCCGGTGGCACGTCTTGTGGAAAGACGTCAGCGAACTCCTGCAAAATGTTAGTGACAGCAGGAGGCAAAGAGGAAGGCACGTCCTCGAATGAAAATAATGCCTCTTTGCACACAAAAGCATAGCAAACAGATTTGCTGAAATCTAGCTCATCAATATCAGATTTGGTGGCAAATAAACATGCACTTTTCAATTTAATTTCAGAAGCAACACTAGATGGTTTATTATTAGGCTTCATTTGTTGCTCAAATTCTTTTGCCACAATCTGATTTTCACTCTTATTCGTCTCCTGTTTTGCTTTATTAGCTCTATTAATATCATCTTTCAAAATGGAATCAGGAGTCATAGGAAGCGAAGTAATATTTTTATCCTTATGAACAAGAGTATAGTGATTGTTTCTACCATGGTGTACAGAATTTTTATCAAATTGCCATGGTCTACCAAGTAATAAGGAACATGCTTGCATAGGTACCACATCACAATCAACATAATCAGCATATGTAGAGATACTAAAATGCACACGAACAGTACGTGTTACCTTAACCTTGCCGCTGTTGTTGAACCATTGGATGTAGTAAGGATGTGGATGTGGTCTTGTGGTGAGAGAAAGCTTCTCCACCATCTCCATGCTAGCCAAGTTGTTGCAGCTCCCTCCGTCTATGATGACGCGCACAGAACGTTCCTTCACAACTCCCTTGGTATGGAACAAATTGTGCCTCTGATTTTGCTCAGCTTGTGTGACCTGCACACTCAAAACACGTTGAGCAACTAAACATTCATACCTGTCAGCGTCTTCAGGAGCCATGTATTGCGTCTCATGATCAGAATCATCTCCACCATGTTCTTCACGTGTAATAAGAGCCAAAGTCTCCTCATCATAGTCACTAGCAGACTCATATCCACCATCCGCGGTAGCAATCATCACACGCGGAGATTTGCATTCTCTCGCATAATGACCTCATCCCTTACAACGACGACAAATAATATCACTTGTGTGCCCTGTTGATGCCATGGAAGAAGAAGAACGCTGTGCAGGCCCCGCAGGTGCGCTCTTGGCAGATAATGGTGGTTGTGCCTGTTTTCTTGTATCACGGCTGGAGGTGGCACCGGATGGAGGTGCTGGTGCAGTTGAAGTAGAAGATGCACGTGGTTTCCATGATGAAGGTCGGCCTGCAGAAAAGTTAGTTCGCCCCAATGCTTGTCGATCCTGCACTTCACGTTCAGCTTTACAAGCAAGATGGAATAGACGAGTGATATTAGTATACTCCTTATAGTCTAGAATGGTCTGAATCTCTCTATTTAATCCACCCAGAAAACGTGCAAGCATAGCTTCATTCTCCTCAACAATACCACATCTAATCATGCCAGTTTGTAATTCCTGATAATATTCTTCTACAGAATTTTTTCCTTGTCTTAAACGCTGCAATTTTTGAAGCAATTCACGTTGATAATATGGTGGAACCCAACGCGTACGCATAGCAGTTTTCAAAGCAGCCCAAGTAGTTGGAATAGGATATAATCTACAATGTTCAGACCACCATACACATGCAAAACTAGTGAAAGCACAAACGGCAGCAGCAACTCGTCTCTCCTCAGGATATTGTAAACATGTAAATCGTTGTTCAGTTTCTAACTCCCAAGTAAGATATATATCAGGAACATATCTACCCTCAAATGGTGGAATATTCAATTTCAGTTTAGGAATATGGACATCATCTCGTACCTGAGGTGGTGGTGCAGGCCTACCATTACGAATATATACTTGAGGTCGACCTGCTGGTGGTGGTACAGGTGGCTGCATGTAGTGTTGATTTTGATCAACCTCATCCTCATAATCTCCCACATAATCATCCTCCTCCGCATCAGCAGCAGGAGCCACAGAAGTATCAACAGCAGCACCAACAGTTTGGCCAAACGCAAGAGGAACACGGCTTGCTCGGCGGAGGTCTGCTTCGCGACGTGGAGGTAGTCGTTGTTGTTGTTGTTGGAGAGGTGCGTTAGGTGCAGCGGGTGGAGGTGGTGGAAGACGCGCGAGCAATTCATTAAACTTGTTATCGAGCTTTGTTTCGAACGTCTTCTCAAGGCCAGTGATCTTCTCCATGGCCTCTTCAAAATTGTTCAGCACATCTTGCACCTGTTCAGTCATCATTTGCTGAAACTTATCATAAAGCTCCTTGTTCGATAAATTCTCCCAGTCAATCTCGTCGGCTTGTGATCCTGGCATGGTTAGAAGCAATAGAAACACACAAGAATATGATCCTACAGACTACTAAGAAGTGGTGGTGGTGTATCACAAATCCGTCAAGCAAATCTCAAATTCTTACCAGTTCTTACCCAGCAGCAGGCGGTGATCGGCAACCGTTGTAGTCAAAAACTCTCAAAGCTTGGATAGAGCGATTACCAGGGAGAGTCAAACACACGACGTAGATGTATGTGGAGCTGGGAAGGCTTATAGTATGGTAGCAAAAAGGGTCAGCAATAATCAATTCAGAGATGCAAAGCTGAATAAACGCTCAACGACGGTACTGTGCTGGTCCCAGGCTAGACTGTGCTAGAGACGCGAGCCTAGAACACCAAAAAAATCACGGCGCGGCACGTAAACAAGGGAAAAGCACACTCTGAATTTTTTTTTGCGTTGTTCTTTTTTTTTGCGCTGTTCTTTTTTTTTGCGAAAAATCACTATAATGGCGAGTGTCTCAAAACTCTTCTTAGCTCAAACTGACACGATGGGCACGAAATTTTTTTCGTCCAATTTTTTTTTTTTGACTGCCCGGACCCAAAAACTGGAAACGGGTCAAAAAAAACTTCCTATAATGGCACCTGTCTCAAAACACTCAGAAACACCTAAAAATAGGATAGCCAGAAATTTTTTCGAAAAATGCGTTTTCGAAAAATTTTGGGCCTAAACGGAGCGTGGCTACCCGACTCTTTTTTTTTCCGAAACCTACTCCGGCAAGGAAACACGAATCGGAAACTAGATGGATCTCGAAAACAACCCTAATAATCAAGGAACTCGGATTGGTGGTGGATATATGGTGGTGGTATATGGCAGCGGTGGTGGTAGTATATGGATATGGATCGGTGGTGGAATATGGACACGGATTGGTGGTGGTATATGGATACGGATTCGGAGCGGTGGTGGTAGATGGCAGGGGCGATGATGATGGTGCGGCGGCGGCGTGACAACTTATGACCAGAACTCGAAACTCTAAAAGACTAGACTCTAAGACCAGCAACTAGACACGACGATGCAACCGCAAATTCAACAAAGCAAAACCCTAAAAAGATTATGCAAAGGCTCAGATTGGTTCGGATATGATGAACTAACCCTAATTTTTTTTTCGTGGACTGTAGGTATGAAGAACAGACTCGATCTAAACTACGAAAAACTGTAAAATCTCACCGAGCAACCTGGAAATCTGATACCACTTGATAGAGGCAAAGGTGTCCCGTCTTTCAATGAGATGATGGATATCGCTTTGGTGGAAGTCGACTTTGACGATCCGACTACGAACGTGCGAGGACGTCGCGCCTTAGCAATCGCTAAACCAACTCCGAGAGGTTATTGACCACGCCGGAGCACGATCAACCTGACCACGAGGGTCTGTTTCCTGCGAGCAAACGAAGAACAAGCAAGAAACTAAGATTGCAATCTGGATATTGCGAATATAAGATGAAAGCTTTATTGATCAAGGTGGGGTTCTGTGACGCCTTTGTCTGGTCGTTGAACACAAACGAAGTACGCGAAGTTGCAGTTATGGCGAACTTTTAATCTAAACAAAACCCAAAGTCTAAACGATGCCCTAAGGGCTGTATATATGGAGGAAGAGGGGGAGAATTTCGTGGCCCTTGGTGGAGGGGTCCGAAATCAACCCTATCTCTTGTTTCCCCACACATACGGACTCTAAAAATAGCCTATACTTATGTATTTCGAAATTACATGGGCCTGGCCCAATAATAAGGTGACGCAGCACCTAAAATAGCCTCGGGACGAAATTTATGAAGTGGCGTCTTGTATATTTCGTCCAAGGCTTCATGCACCCATTATGGTGGCTTCAAAGTCCTGAAATCATCACTTGTAACTCCGTTCTTGTTTCCCTTGCGCATGCCATCATCTTCATGCTTGTTCTTGCTCCAATGTTCATCCTTCTCCAAGCTAGGCCCTTCATTTGTAAGCAAAACAAATGTATCCAATTTAGGCAGCATCATATTCTCATGAACATTAGAATCATTACCAAGAAACGAAAGTACCTGGTAATTTAGTTGGCGTGCACGAGCTCTAGTAATTGGTCCAGTATGTATAGCAGCAGGGGCTGTGGGTGTAACAATTGTATTGATGTCCTCATCAGTAAATGTTCCAAATGTTCTTCCAAAGATCTGCTATAAATCAATATGTCATCAAAGTAAACTACCACAAATCGTCCAATGAAAGCACGTAAAACTTCGTTCATTAATCTCATGAAAGTACTAGGTGCATTAGTTAACCCAAAAGGCATGACTAACCACTCATATAATCCAAACTTAGTTTTAAATGCTGTTTTCCATTCATCTCCCAATTTCATACGAATTTGATGGTAGCCACTACGCAAATCAACTTTGGAGAATATTGTAGAGCCACTCAATTCATCAAGCATATCATCTAGCCTAGGAATAGGATGACGATAACGAATAGTAATATTATTAATGCCTCTACAATCAACACACATACGTGATGTACCATCCTTTTTCGGCACTAGAATAATAGGAACAGCACAAGGACTAAGGGATTCGCGTATATAACCTTTGTCGAGAAGCTCTTGTACTTGACGCATAATCTCCTTCGTCTCCTCTGGATTGGTACGGTATGGTGCACGGTTTGGCAGTGAAGCACCGGGAATTAAGTCAATCTGATGCTCAATCCCTCGAATAGGCGGTAATCCCGGTGGCACGTCTTGTGGAAAGACGTCAGCGAACTCCTGGAAAATGTTAGTGACAGCAGGAGGCAAAGAGGAAGGCACGTCCTCGAATGAAAATAATGCCTCTTTGCACACAAAAGCATAGCAAACAGATTTGCTGAAATCTAGCTCATCAATATCAGATTTGGTGGCAAATAAACATGCACTTTTCAATTTAATTTCAGAAGCAACACTAGATGGTTTATTATTAGGCTTCATTTGTTGCTCAAATTCTTTTGCCACAATCTGATTTTCACTCTTATTCTTCTCCTGTTTTGCTTTATTAGCTCTATTAATATCATCTTTCAAAATGGAATCAGGAGTCATAGGAAGCAAAGTAATATTTTTATCCTTATGAACAAGAGTATAGTGATTGTTTCTACCATGGTGTATAGAATTTTTATCAAATTGCCATGGTCTACCAAGTAATAAGGAACATGCTTGCATAGGTACCACATCACAATCAACATAATCAGCATATGTAGAGATACTAAAATGCACACGAACAGTACGTGTTACCTTAACCTTGCCGCTGTTGTTGAACCATTGGATGTAGTAAGGATGTGGATGTGGTCTTGTGGTGAGAGAAAGCTTCTCCACCATCTCCATGCTAGCCAAGTTGTTGCAGCTCCCTTCGTCTATGATGACGCGCACAGAACGTTCCTTCACAACTCCCTTGGTATGGAACAAATTGTGCCTCTGATTTTGCTCAGCTTGTGTGATCTACACACTCAAAACACGTTGAGTAACTAAACATTCATACCTGCCAGCGTCTTCAGGAGCCATGTATTGCGTCTCATGATCAGAATCATCTCCACCATGTTCTTCACGTGTAATAAGAGCCAAAGTCTCCTCATCATAGTCACTAGCAGACTCATATCCACCATCCGCGGTAGCAATCATCACACGCGGAGATTTGCATTCTCTCGCATAATGACCTCCTCCCTTACAACGACGACAAATAATATCACTTGTGTGCCCTGTTGATGCCATGGAAGAAGAAGAACGCTGTGCAAGCCCCGCAGGTGCGCTCTTGGCAGATAATGGTGGTTGTGCCTGTTTTCTTGTATCACGGCTGGAGGTGGCACCGGATGGAGGTGCTGGTGCAGTTGAAGTAGAAGATGCACGTGGTGTCCATGATGAAGGTCGGCCTGCAGAAAAGTTAGTTCGCCCCAATGCTTGTCGATCCTGCACTTCATGTTCATCTTTACAAGCAAGATGGAATAAATGAGTGATATTAGTATACTCCTTATAGTCTAGAATGGTCTGAATCTCTCTATTTAATCCACCCAGAAAACGTGCAAGCATAGCTTCATTCTCCTCAACAATACCACATCTAATCATGCCAGTTTGTAATTCCTGATAATATTCTTCTACAGAATTTTTCCCTTGTCTTAAACGCTGCAATTTTTGAAGCAATTCACGTTGATAATATGGTGGAACCCAACGCGTACGCATAGCAGTTTTCAAAGCAGCCCAAGTAGTTGGAATAGGATATAATCTACAATGTTCAGACCACCATACACATGCAAAACTAGTGAAAGCACAAACAGCAGCAGCAACTCGTCTCTCCTCAGGATATTGTAAACATGTAAATCGTTGTTCAGTTTCTAACTCCCAAGTAAGATATATATCAGGAACATATCTACCCTCAAATGGTGGAATATTCAATTTTAGTTTAGGAATATGGACATCATCGCGTACCTGAGGTGGTGGTGCAGGCCTACCATTACGAATATATACCTGAGGTCGACCTGCTGGTGGTGGTGCTGGTGGCTGCTCGTAGATCTGATTTTGATCAACCTCATCCTCATAATCGCCTGCATACTCATCATCCTCCTGGGTACCAGCAGGAGCAGTAGCAGGAGCCAAAGAAACACCAACAGCAGTAGCAGCGGCACCAGAATTTTGTCCTAGCTCAATAGGAACACGATGTGCTCGTCCATACTGATTCGGAAGGGGGCGTAGTTGTTGTTGTTGCAGAGGTGCGACAGGTGCAGCCGGTGGTGGAAGACGCGCAAGCAGTTCATTAAATCTGTTATCGAGCTTTGTTTCGAACGTCTTCTCAAGGCCAGTGATCTTCTCCATGGCCTCTTCAAAATTGTTCAGCACATCTTGTACCTGATGAGGACATCAATACAATTGTTACACCCACAACCCCTGCTGCTATACATACTGGACCAATTACTAGAGCTCGTGCACGCCAACTAAATTACCAGGTACTTTCGTTTCTTGGTAATGATTCTAATGTTCATGAGAATATGATGCTGCCTAAATTGGATACATTTGTTTTGCTTACAAATGAAGGGCCTAGCTTGGAGAAGGATGAACATTGGAGCAAGAACAAGCATGGAGATGATGGCATGCGCAAGGGAAACAAGAACGGAGTTACAAGTGATGATTTCAGGACTTTGAAGCCACCATAATGGGTGCATGAAGCCTTGGACGAAATATACAAGATGCCACTTCATAAATTTCGTCCCGAGGCTATTTTAGGTGCTGCGTCACCTTATTATTGGGCCAGGCCCATGTAATTTCGAAATACATAAGTATAGGCTATTTTTAGAGTCCGTATGTGTGGGGAAACAAGAGATAGGGTTGATTTCGGACCCCTCCACCAAGGGCCACGAAATTCCCCCCTCTTCCTCCATATATACAGCCCTTAGGGCATCGTTTAGACTTTGGGTTTTGTTTAGATTAAAAGTTCGCCATAGCTGCAACTTTGCGTACTTCGTTTGTGTTCAACGACCAGACAAAGGCGTCACAGAACCCCACCTTGATCAATAAAGCTTTCAGCTTATATTCGCAATATCCAGATTGCAATCTTAGTTTCTTGCTTGTTCTTCGTTTGCTCGCAGGAAACAGACCCTCGTGGTCAGGTTGATCGTGCTCCGGCGTGGTCAATAACCTCTCGGAGTTGGTTTAGCGATTGCTAAGGCGCGACGTCCTCGCACGTTCGTAGTCGGATCGTCAAAGTCGACTTCCACCAAAGCGATATCCATCATCTCATCGAAAGACGGGACACCTTTGCCTCTATCATCTTGTATCACGGCTGGAGGTGGCACCGGATGGAGGTGCTGGTGCAGTTGAAGTAGAAGATGCACGTGGTGTCCATGATGAAGGTCGGCCTGCAGAAAAGTTAGTTCGCCCCAATGCTTGTCGATCCTGCACTTCACGTTCAGCTTTACAAGCAAGATGGAATAAACGAGTGATATTAGTATACTCCTTATAGCCTAGAATGGTCTGAATCTCTCTATTTAATCCACCCAGAAAACGTGCAAGCATAGCTTCATTCTCCTCAACAATACCACATCTAATCATGCCAGTTTGTAATTCCTGATAATATTCTTCTACAGAATTTTTCCCTTGTCTTAAACGCTGCAATTTTTGAAGCAATTCACGTTGATAATATGGTGGAACCCAACGCGTACGCATAGCAGTTTTCAAAGCAGACCAAGTAGTTGGAATAGGATATAATCTACAATGTTCAGACCACCATACACATGCAAAACTAGTGAAAGCACAAACAGCAGCAGCAACTCGTCTCTCCTCAGGATATTGTAAACATGTAAATCGTTGTTCAGTTTCTAACTCCCAAGTAAGATATATATCAGGAACATATCTACCCTCAAATGGTGGAATATTCAATTTCAGTTTAGGAATATGGACATCATCGCGTACCTGAGGTGGTGGTGCAGGCCTACCATTACGAATATATACCTGAGGTCGACCTGCTGGTGGTGGTACAGGTGGCTGCACGTAGTGTTGATTTTGATCAACCTCATCCTCATAATCTCCCACATAATCATCATCCTCCACATCAGCAGCAGGAGCCACAGAAGTATCAACAGCAGCACCAACAGTTTGGCCAAACGCAAGAGGAACACGGCTTGCTCGGCGGAGGTCTGCTTCGCGACGTGGAGGTAGTCGTTGTTGTTGTTGTTGGAGAGGTGCGTTAGGTGCAGCGGGTGGTGGTGGTGGAAGACGCGCGAGCAATTCATTAAACTTGTTATCGAGCTTTGTTTCGAACGTCTTCTCAAGGCCAGTGATCTTCTCCATGGCCTCTTCAAAATTGTTCAGCACATCTTGCACCTGTTCAGTCATCATTTGCTGAAACTTATCATGAAGCTCCTTGTTCGATAAATTCTCCCAGTCAATCTCGTCGGCTTGTGATCCTGGCATGGTTAGCAGCAATAGAAACACACAAGAATATGATCCTACAGACTACGAACAAGTGGTGGTGGTGGGTGTCACAAATCCGTCAAGCAAAACTCAAATTCTTACCAGTTCTTACCCAGCAACAGGCGGTGATCGGCAACCGTTGTAGTCAAAACTCTCAAAGCATGGATAGAGCGATTACCAGGGAGAGTCAACCGCACGACGTAGATGTATGTCGAGCTGGGAAGGCTTATAATATGGTAGCAAAAAGGGTCAGCAATAATCAATTCAGAGATGCAAAGTTGAATAAACGCTCAACGACGGTACTGTGCTGGTCCTAGGCTAGACTGTGCTAGAGATGCGAGCCTAGAACACCAACAAAATCACGGCGCGGCACGTAAACAAGGGAGGAGCACACTCTGAATTTTTTTTTCTCTTTTTTTTTGCACTTTTTTTTCCTCTTTTTTTTTGCTCCGCAACAATTTTTTTTCGAAAAAGTCTACAAATGGTCTAAAAACTGCCTAGCCAGAATTTTCCAGACTTAGTTTTTTTTGAAATTGGAACTATTTTTCTTCTGCGGATGGCTCGGAAGTTGGGAGTCCTTCTCTATCACGACTCGGAGTATCGCGTGATCTGGAAATCGAGAACAATGCAACAATTACTGGACTCGGACTAGGACTGGTGGCGGAGATGAATCTGGTGGAACTCGGACTGGTGGCGGAGATGAATCTGGTGGAACACGGACAGGTGGCGGATATATGTTGCAGGTGAACTCGGATTGGCGTGATGGCGGCGGATATGTGGTGGCGTATATGGATTTGGATTGGCGGTGAATATGTGGTGGTGGTATATGGCAACAGCGACGATGATGATGCGGTGGTGATATATGGCAGCGACGACGTGACAACCTGTGAACAAAACTCGAAACTCTAAAAGACTAGACGCTAAGACCAGCAACTGGACACGACGATGCAACCGCAAATTCAACAAAGCAAATACAGAAAAGATTATGCAAGGCTCAGATTGGTTCGGATGGGATGAAGTAACCCTAATTTTTTTTGGCTTTTTCGTGGACTATAGGTATGAAGAACAGACTCGATCTAAACTACAAAAAACTGTAAAATCTCACCAAGCAACCTGGAAATCTGATACCACTTGATAGAGGCAAAGGTGTCCCGTCTTTCGATGAGATGATGGATATCGCTTTGGTGGCAGTCGACTTTGACGATCCGACTACGAACGTGCGAGGACGTCGCGCCTTAGCAATCGCTAAACCAACTCCGAGAGGTTATTGACCACGCCGGAGCACGATCAACCTGACCACGAGGGTCTGTTTCCTGCGAGCAAACGAAGAACAAGCAAGAAACTGAGATTGCAATCTGGATATTGCGAATATAAGATGAAAGCTTTATTGATCAAGGTGGGGTTCTGTGACGCCTTTGTCTGGTCGTTGAACACAAACGAAGTACGCGAAGTTGCAGCTATGTCGAACTTTTAATCTAGACAAAACCCAAAGTCTAAACGGTGCCCTAAGGGCTGTATATATGGAGGAAGAGAGGGGCAATTTCGTGGCCCTTGGTGGAGGGGTCCGAAATCAACCCTATCTCTTGTTTCCCCACACATACGGACTCGAAAAATAGCCTATACTTATGTATTTCGAAATTACATGGGCCTGGCCCAATAAAAAGGTGACGCAGCATCTAAAATAGCCTCGGGACGAAATTTATGAAGTGGCATCTTGTATATTTCGTCCAAGGCTTAATGCACCCATTATGGTGGCTTCAAAGTCCTGGAATCATCACTTGTAACTCCGTTCTTGTTCCCCTTGCGCATGGCATCATCGCCATGCTTGTTCTTGCTCCAATGTTCATCCTTCTCCAAGCTAGGCCCTTCATTTGTAAGCAAAACAAATGTATCCAATTTAGGCAACATCATATTCTCATGAACATTAGAATCATTACCAAGAAACGAAAGTACCTGATAATTTAATTGGCGTGCGCGAGCTCTAGTAATTGGTCCCGTATATGTAGCAGTAGGGGCTGTGGGTGTAACAATGGTATTGATGTCCTCATCACCCACAGCCCCTGCTGCTATACATACTGGACCAATTACTAGAGCTCGCGCACGCCAACAAAATTACCAGGTACTTTCGTTTCTTGGTAATGATTCTAATGTTCATGTGAATATGATGCTGCCTAAATTGGATACATTTGTTTTGCTTACAAATGAAGGGCCTAGCTTGGAGAAGGATGAACATTGGAGCAAGAACAAGCATGGGGATGATGGCATGCGCAAGGGGAACAAGAACAGAGTTACAAGTGATGATTTCAGGTCTTTGAAGCCTCCATAACGAGTGCATGAAGCTTTGGACGAAATATACAAGATGTCACTTCATAAATTTTGTCCAGAGGCTATTATAGGTGCTGCGTCACCTTTTTATTGGGCCAGGCCCATGTAATTTCGAAATACATAAGTATAGGCTATTTTTAGAGTCCGTATGTGTGGGGAAACAAGAGATAGGGTTGATTTCGGACCCCTCCACCAATGGCCACGAAATTCCCCCTCTCTTCCTCCATATATACAGCCCTTAGGGCACCGTTTAGACTTTGGGTTTTGTTTAGATTAAAAGTTCGACATAGCTGCAACTTCGCGTACTTCGTTTGTGTTCAACGACCAGACAAAGGCGTCACAGAACCCCACCTTGATCAATAAAGCTTTCATCTTATATTCGCAATATCAAGATTGCAATCTTAGTTTCGTGCTTGTTCTTCGTTTGCTCGCAGGAAACAGACCCTCGTGGTCAGGTTGATCGTGCTCCGGCGTGGTCAATAACCTCTCGGAGTTGGTTTAGCGATTGCTAAGGCGCGACATCCCCGCACGTTCGTAGTCGGATCGTCAAAGTCGACTTCCACCAAAGCGATATCCATCATCTCATCGAAAGACGGGACACCTTTGCCTCTATCACAATGGGTTTAGAAACTTGTCTGAAAAACAGCGGCGAATGATGTTCTTTGACTTTCAGGGCCAAAAAGTCCTGCTTAAGGCCGTATTTCAGGGCACTCCGGGCCTCCTGGCGCAAGCGGGAAGTATTTTCTGGATCGCGCGCTCGCCGCGAGCAGTTTGAGTACTTGTGGGTCCGACACAGACTCCGAATGACAAAATTATGACCGTTTTAGTGAACATCTCTCCATTCTATGGCAGTCCTTGAAAGTACTTCATTTTCTTGTGCGCTTTTTGCCTGATTGCCCCAAAATTTCTTGTCCTCTATAGAGGAGATATCGTTTCCACATATATATTGACCAATGCCAGGAATCCCCTTTTGTTCTTGGCTTTCACACGCATGAGTTACAGCATGCCATCCGGCGAAAACAAGGAGAATAAGGCATACAGCCGCTGGATTTTCTTCAATTTACGGCCAAATGAGATTGCCTGGATCATAGAGCATCTGCAGAAAGGTACGTTTGTCCCTACCAGGGGGGCTAATGTCTATAAGCAACATAATCTCTCGAATCTCCTTCAAAAGGAAGTGCCAATGGGTTCAGAAACTTGTCTGAAAAACAGCGACGAATGATGTTCTTTGACTTTCAGGGCCAAAAAGTCCTGCTTAAGGCCGTATTGGAGGGTACTCCGGGCCTCCTGGCGCAAGCGGGGAGTATTTTCTGGATTCGCGCGCTCGCCGCGAGCAGTTTGAGTACTTGTGGGTCCGACACGGTGATGAGGACATCAATACAATTGTTACACCCACAGCCCCTGCTGCTATACATACTGGACCAATTCCTAGAGCTCGTGCACGCCAACTAAATTACCAGGTACTTTCGTTTCTTGGTAATGATTCTAATGTTCATGAGAATATGATGCTGCCTAAATTGGATACATTTGTTTTGCTTACAAATGAAGGGCCTAGCTTGGAGAAGGATGAACATTGGAGCAAGAACAAGAATGGAGTTACAAGTGATGATTTCAGGACTTTGAAGCCACCATAATGGGTGCATGAAGCCTTGGACGAAATATACAAGATGCCACTTCATAAATTCCGTCCCGAGGCTATTTTAGGTGCTGCGTCACCTTATTATTGGGCCAGGCCCATGTAATTTCGAAATACATAAGTATAGGCTATTTTTAGAGTCCGTATGTGTGGGGAAACAAGAGATAGGGTTGATTTCGGACCCCTCCACCAAGGGCCACGAAATTCGCCCCTCTTCCTCCATATATACAGCCCTTAGGGCATCGTTTAGACTTTGGGTTTTGTTTAGATTAAAAGTTCGCCATAGCTGCAACTTCGCGTACTTCGTTTGTGTTCAACGACCAGACAAAGGCGTCACAGAACCCCACCTTGATCAATAAAGCTTTCATCTTATATTCGCAATATCCAGATTGCAATCTTAGTTTCTTGCTTGTTCTTCGTTTGCTCGCAGGAAACAAACCCTCGTGGTCAGGTTGATCGTGCTCCGGCGTGGTCAATAACCTCTCGGAGTTGGTTTAGCGATTGCTAAGGCGCGACGTCCTCGCACGTTCGTAGTCGGATCGTCAAAGTCGACTTCCACCAAAGCGATATCCATCATCTCATCGAAAGACGGGACACCTTTGCCTCTATCAAGTGGTATCAGATTTCCAGGTTGCTCGGTGAGATTTTACAGTATTTCGTAGTTTAGATCGAGTCTGTTATTCATACCTACAGTCCACGAAAAAGCCAAAAGAAAAATTTAGGGTTAGTTCATCATATCCGAACCAATCTGAGCCTTTGCATAATCTTTTTAGGGTTTTGCTTTGTTGAATTTGCGGTTTCATCGTCGTGTCTAGTTGCTGGTCTTAGAGTCTAGTCTTTTAGAGTTTCGAGTTCTGGTCATAAGTTGTCACGCCGCCGCCGCACCATCATCATCGCCCCTGCCATCTACCACCACCGCTCCGAATCCGTATCCATATACCACCACCAATCCGTGTCCATATACCACCACCGATTCATATCCATATCCATATACTACCACCGCTACCACCACCGCTGCTATATACCACCACCATATATCCACCACCAATCCGAGTTCCTTGCATATTAGGTTTGTTTTCGAGATCCATCTAGATTCCGATTCGTGTTTCCTTGCCGGAGTCGGGTAGCCACGCTCCGTTTAGGCCCAAAATTTTTCGAAAACGCATTTTTCGAAAAAAAATTCTTGCTATCCTATTTTTAGGTGTTTCTGAGTGTTTTGAGACAGGTGCCATTATAGGAAGTTTTTTTTGACCCGTTTCCAGTTTTTGGGTCCGGGCAGTAAAAAAAAAAAGTTGGTCGAAAAAATTTCGTGCCCATCCTGTCAGTTTGAGCTAAGAAGAGTTTTGAGACACTCGCCATTATAGTGATTTTTCGCAAAAAAAAAGAAGCGCAAAAAAAAGGGCGCAAAAAAAAAGCAGCGCAAAAAAAAAGAGCGAAAAAAAAATTCAGAGTGTGCTTTTCCCTTGTTTACGTGCCGCGCCGTGATTTTGTTGGTGTTCTAGGCTCGCGTCTCTAGCACAGTCTAGCCTAGGACCAGCACAGTACCGTCGTTGAGCGTTTATTCAACTTTGCATCTCTGAATTGATTATTGCCGACCCTTTTTGCTACCATACTATAAGCCTTCCCAGCTCCACATACATCTACGTCGTGTGTTTGACTCTCCCTGGTAATCGCTCTATCCAAGCTTTGAGAGTTTTTGACTACAACGGTTGCCGATCACCGCCTGCTGCTGGGTAAGAACTGGTAAGAATTTGAGATTTGCTTGACGGATTTGTGATACACCACCACCACTTCTTAGTAGTCTGTAGGATCATATTCTTGTGTGTTTCTATTGCTGCTAACCATGCCAGGATCACAAGCCGACGAGATTGACTGGGAGAATTTATCGAACAAGGAGCTTCATGATAAGTTTCAGCAAATGATGACTGAACAGGTGCAAGATGTGCTGAACAATTTTGAAGAGGCCATGGAGAAGATCACTGGCTTTGAGAAGACGTTCGAAACAAAGCTCGATAACAAGTTTAATGAATTGCTCGCGCGTCTTCCACCATCACCACCCGCTGCACCTAACGCACCTCTCCAACAACAACAACAACGACTACCTCCACGTCGCGAAGCAGACCTCCGCCGAGCAAGCCGTGTTCCTCTTGCGTTTGGCCAAACTGTTGGTGCTGCTGTTGATACTTCTGTGGCTCCTGCTGCTGATGCGGAGGAGGATGATTATGTGGGAGATTATGAGGATGAGGTTGATCAAAATCAACACTACATGCAGCCACCTGTACCACCACCAGCAGGTCGACCTCAGGTATATATTCGTAATGGTAGGCCTGCACCACCACCTCAGGTACGAGATGATGTCCATATTCCTAAACTGAAATTGAATATTCCACCATTTGAGGGTAGATATGTTCCTGATATATATCTTACTTGGGAGTTAGAAACTGAACAACGATTTACATGTTTACAATATCCTGAGGAGAGACGAGTTGCTGCTGCCGTTTGTGCTTTCACTAGTTTTGCATGTGTATGGTGGTCTGAACATTGTAGATTATATCCTATTCCAACTACTTGGGCTGCTTTGAAAACTGCTATGCGTACGCGTTGGGTTCCACCATATTATCAACGTGAATTGCTTCAAAAATTGCAGCGTTTAAGACAAGGGAAAAGTTCTGTAGAAGAATATTATCAGGAATTACAAACTGGCATGATTAGATGTGGTATTGTTGAGAAGAATGAAGCTATGCTTGCACGTTTTCTGGGTGGATTAAATAGAGAGATTCAGACCATTCTAGACTATAAGGAGTATACTAATATCACTCGTTTATTCCATCTTGCTTGTAAAGCTGAACGTGAAGTGCAGGATCGACAAGCATTGGGGCGAACTAACTTTTCTGCAGGCCGACCTTCATCATGGACACCACGTGCATCTTCTACTTCAACTGCACCAGCACCTCCATCCGGTGCCACCTCCAGCCGTGATACAAGAAAACAGGCACAACCACCATTATCTGCCAAGAGCGCACCTGCGGGGCCTGCACATCGTTCTTCTTCTTCCATGGCATCAACAGGGCACACAAGTGATATTATTTGTCGTCGTTGTAAGGGAGGAGGTCATTATGCGAGAGAATGCAAATCTCCGCGTGTGATGATTGCTACCGCGGATGGTGGATATGAGTCTGCTAGTGACTATGATGAGGAGACTTTGGCTCTTATTACACGCGAAGAACATGGTGGAGATGATTCTGATCATGAGACACAATACATGGCTCCTGAAGACGCTGACAGGTATGAATGTTTAGTTGCTCAACGTGTTTTGAGTGTGCAGGTCACACAAGCTGAGCAAAATCAGAGGCACAATTTGTTCCATACCAAGGGAGTTGTGAAGGAACGTTCTGTGCGCGTCATAATAGACGGAGGGAGCTGCAACAACTTGGCTAGCATGGAGATGGTGGAGAAGCTTTCTCTCACCACAAGACCACATCCACATCCTTACTACATCCAATGGTTCAACAACAGCGGCAAGGTTAAGGTAACACGTACTGTTCGTGTGCATTTTAGTATCTCTACATATGCTGATTATGTTGATTGTGATGTGGTACCTATGCAAGCATGTTCCTTATTACTTGGTAGACCATGGCAATTTGATACAAATTCTGTACACCATGGTAGAAACAATCACTATACTCTTGTTCATAAGGATAAAAATATTACTTTGCTTCCTATGACTCCTGATTCCATTTTGAAAGATGATATTAATAGAGCTAATAAAGCACAACAGGAGAAGAATAAGAGTGAAAATCAGATTGTGGCAAAAGAATTTGAGCAACAAATGAAGCCTAATAATAAACCATCTAGTGTTGCTTCTGAAATTAAATTGAAAAGTGCATGTTTATTTGCCACCAAATCTGATATTGATGAGCTAGATTTCAGCAAATCTGTTTGCTATGCTTTTGTGTGCAAAGAGGCATTATTTTCATTCGAGGACGTGCCTTCCTCTTTGCCTCCTGCTGTCACTAACATTTTGCAGGAGTTCGCTGACGTCTTTCCACAAGACGTGCCACCGGGATTACCGCCTATTCGAGGGATTGAGCATCAGATTGACTTAATTCCCGGTGCTTCACTGCCAAACCGTGCACCATACCGTACCAATCCAGAGGAGACGAAGGAGATTATGCGTCAAGTACAAGAGCTTATCGACAAAGGTTATATACGCGAATCCCTTAGTCCTTGTGCTGTTCCTATTATTCTAGTGCCGAAAAAGGATGGTACATCACGTATGTGTGTTGATTGTAGAGGCATTAATAATATTACTATTCGTTATCGTCATCCTATTCCTAGGCTAGATGATATGCTTGATGAATTGAGTGGCTCTACAATATTCTCCAAAGTTGATTTGCGTAGTGGATACCATCAAATTCGTATGAAATTGGGAGATGAATGGAAAACAGCATTCAAAACTAAGTTTGGATTATATGAGTGGTTAGTCATGCCTTTTGGGTTAACTAATGCACCTAGTACTTTCATGAGATTAACGAACGAAGTTTTACGTGCTTTCATTGGACGATTTGTGGTAGTTTACTTTGATGACATATTGATTTATAGCAGATCTTTGGGCTGAACATTGTAGATTATATCCTATTCCAACTACTTGGGCTGCTTTGAAAACTGCTATGCGTACGCGTTGGGTTCCACCATATTATCAACGTGAATTGCTTCAAAAATTGCAGCGTTTAAGACAAGGGAAAAATTCTGTAGAAGAATATTATCAGGAATTACAAACTGGCATGATTAGATGTGGTATTGTTGAGGAGAATGAAGCTATGCTTGCACGTTTTCTGGGTGGATTAAATAGAGAGATTCAGACCATTCTAGACTATAAGGAGTATACTAATATCACTCGTTTATTCCATCTTGCTTGTAAAGCTGAACGTGAAGTGCAGGATCGACAAGCATTGGGGCGAACTAACTTTTCTGCAGGCCGACCTTCATCATGGACACCACGTGCATCTTCTACTTCAACTGCACCAGCACCTCCATCCGGTGCCACCTCCAGCCGTGATACAAGAAAACAGGCACAGCCACCATTATCTTCCAAGAGCGCACCTGCGGGTCCTGCACAGCGTTCTTCTTCTTCCATGGCATCAACAGGGCACACACGTGATATTATTTGTCGTCGTTGTAAGGGAGGAGGTCATTATGCGAGGGAATGCAAATCTCCGCGTGTGATGATTGCTACCGCGGATGGTGGATATGAGTCCGCTAGTGACTATGATGAGGAGACATTGGCTCTTATTACACGTGAAGAACATGGTGGAGATGATTCTGATCATGAGACGCAATACATGGCTCCTGAAGACGCTGACAGGTATGAATGTTTAGTTGCTCAACGTGTTTTGAGTGTGCAGGTCACACAAGCTGAGCAAAATCAGAGGCACAATTTGTTCCATACCAAGGGAGTTGTGAAGGAACGTTCTGTGCGCGTCATAATAGACGGAGGGAGCTGCAACAACTTGGCTAGCATGGAGATGGTGGAGAAGCTTTCTCTCACCACAAGACCACATCCACATCCTTACTACATCCAATGGTTCAACAACAGCGGCAAGGTTAAGGTAACACGTACTGTTCATGTGCATTTTAGTATCTCTACATATGCTGATTATGTTGATTGTGATGTGGTACCTATGCAAGCATGTTCCTTATTACTTGGTAGACCATGGCAATTTGATACAAATTCTGTACACCATGGTAGAAACAATCACTATACTCTTGTTCATAAGGATAAAAATATTACTTTGCTTCCTATGACTCCTGATTCCATTTTGAAAGATGATATTAATAGAGCTAATAAAGCACAACAGGAGAAGAATAAGAGTGAAAATCAGATTGTGGCAAAAGAATTTGAGCAACAAATGAAGCCTAATAATAAACCATCTAGTGTTGCTTCTGAAATTAAATTGAAAAGTGCATGTTTATTTGCCACCAAATCTGATATTGATGAGCTAGATTTCAGCAAATCTGTTTGCTATGCTTTTGTGTGCAAAGAGGCATTATTTTCATTCGAGGACGTGCCTTCCTCTTTGCCTCCTGCTGTCACTAACATTTTGCAGGAGTTCGCTGACGTTTTTCCACAAGACGTGCCACCGGGATTACCGCCTATTCGAGGGATTGAGCATCAGATTGACTTAATTCCCGGTGCTTCACTGCCAAACCGTGCACCATACCGTACCAATCCAGAGGAGACGAAGGAGATTATGCGTCAAGTACAAGAGATTCTCGACAAAGGTTATATACGCGAATCACTTAGTCCTTGTGTTGTTCCTATTATTCTAGTGCCGAAAAAGGATGGTACATCACGTATGTGTGTTGATTGTAGAGGCATTAATAATATTACTATTCGTTATTGTCATCCTATTCCTAGGCTAGATGATATGCTTGATGAATTGAGTGGCTCTACAATATTCTCCAAAGTTGATTTGCGTAGTGGCTACCATCAAATTCGTATGAAATTGGGAGATGAATGGAAAACAGCATTTAAAACTAAGTTTGGATTATATGAGTGGTTAGTCATGCCTTTTGGGTTAACTAATGCACCTAGTACTTTCATGAGATTAATGAATGAAGTTTTACGTGTTTTCATTGGACGATTTGTGGTGGTTTACTTTGATGACATATTGATTTATAGCAGATCTTTGGAGGAACATTTGGAACATTTACGTGCTGTTTTTATTGCACTACGTGATGCACGTTTGTTTGGTAACCTTGGGAAGTGCACCTTTTGCACTGACCGAGTATCTTTTCTTGGCTATGTTGTTACTCCACAGGGAATTGAAGTTGATAAAGCCAAGATTGAAGCTATTGAGAGTTGGCCGCAGCCCAAAACGGTCACACAAGTGAGGAGTTTTCTTGGCCTCGCTGGATTCTATAGGCGTTTTGTGAGAGATTTCAGCACCATTGCTGCACCTCTCAATGAGCTTACAAAGAAAGATGTGCCTTTTCTTTGGGGTACCGCACAGGAAGAAGCCTTCACGGTATTGAAAGATAAGTTGACACATGCTCCTTTACTCCAACTTCCTGATTTTAATAAGACTTTTGAGCTTGAATGTGATGCTAGTGGAATTGGATTAGGAGGTGTGTTATTACAAGATGGCAAACCTGTTGAATACTTTTCTGAAAAATTGAGTGGGCCTAGTCTGAATTATTCTACTTATGATAAAGAATTATATGCTCTTGTTCGGACTTTAGAAACATGGCAACATTATTTATGGCCCAAAGAATTTGTTATACATTCTGATCATGAATCTTTGAAACATATTAAAAGTCAAGCTAAACTGAATCGTAGACATGCTAAATGGGTTGAATTCATTGAGACTTTCCCTTATGTCATTAAACACAAGAAGGGAAAAGAAAATGTTATTGCTGATGCATTGTCTCGTCGCTATACTATGCTTTCACAACTTGACTTCAAAATATTTGGTTTGGAGACCATCAAAGATCAATATGTGCATGATGCTGATTTTAAAGATGTAATGCAGAATTGTAAAGAAGGAAGAATGTGGAACAAGTTTGTCGTTAACGATGGATTTGTGTTTCGTGCTAACAAGCTATGCTTCCAGCTAGCTCCGTTCGTCTTTTGTTGTTGCAGGAAGCGCATGGAGGAGGATTAATGGGACATTTTGGCGTGAAGAAGACGGAGGACGTACTTGCTACACATTTCTTTTGGCCAAAGATGAGACGGGATGTTGAGCGTTTTATTGCTCGCTGCACTACATGTCAAAAAGCTAAGTCACGACTCAATCCTCATGGTTTATATATGCCTTTGCCTGTACCTAGTGTTCCTTGGGAGGATATATCTATGGACTTTGTTTTAGGTTTACCTCGAACAAAGAAGGGGAGGGATAGCATATTTGTTGTCGTGGATAGATTCTCGAAAATGGCACACTTTATACCATGTCATAAAAGCGATGATGCTGTTAATGTTGCTGATTTGTTCTTTCGTGAAATTATTCGCTTGCATGGTGTGCCAAATACTATTGTTTTAGATCGTGATACTAAATTTCTTAGCCACTTTTGGAGATGTTTATGGGCTAAGTTGGGGACTAAACTGCTTTTTAGTACTACTTGTCACCCCCAAACTGATGGACAAACTGAAGTAGTCAATAGAACGTTGTCTACTATGCTTAGGGCTGTTTTGAAGAATAATAATGATTCTAATATTCATGAGAATATGATGCTGCCTAAATTGGATACAATCTGATTAAACTCTTGTCACCCCCTTCATTTGTTGCTCAAATTCTTTTGCCACAATCTGATTTTCACTCTTATTCGTCTCCTGTTTTGCTTTATTAGCTCTATTAATATCATCTTTCAAAATGGAATCAGGAGTCATAGGAAGCAAAGTAATATTTTTATCCTTATGAACAAGAGTATAGTGATTGTTTCTACCATGGTGTACAGAATTTTTATCAAATTGCCATGGTCTACCAAGTAATAAGGAACATGCTTGCATAGGTACCACATCACAATCAACATAATCAGCATATGTAGATATACTAAAATGCACACGAACAGTACGTGTTACCTTAACCTTGCCGCTGTTGTTGAACCATTGGATGTAGTAAGGATGTGGATGTGGTCTTGTGGTGAGAGAAAGCTTCTCGACCATCTCCATGCTAGCCAAGTTGTTGCAGCTCCCTCCGTCTATGATGACGCGCACAGAACGTTCCTTCACAACTCCCTTGGTATGGAACAAATTGTGCCTCTGACTTTGCTCAGCTTGTGTGATCTGCACACTCAAAACACGTTGAGCAACTAAACATTCATACATGTCAGCGTCTTCAGGAGCCATGTATTGCGTCTCATTATCAGAATCATCTCCACCATGTTCTTCACGTGTAATAAGAGCCAAAGTCTCCTCATCATAGTCACTAGAGGACTCATATCCACCATCCGCGGTAGCAATCATCACACGCGGAGATTTGCATTCTCTCGCATAATGACCTCCTCCCTTACAACGACGACAAATAATATCACTTGTGTGCCCTGTTGATGCTATGGAAGAAGAAGAACGCTGTGTAGGCCCCGCAGGTGCGCTCTTGGCAGATAATGGTGGTTGTGCCTGTTTTCTTGTATCACGGCTGGAGGTGGCACCTGATGGAGGTGCTGGTGCAGTTGAAGTAGAAGATGCACGTGGTGTCCATGATGAAGGTCGGCCTGCAGAAAAGTTAGTTCGCCCCAATGCTTGTCGATCCTGCACTTCACGTTCAGCTTTACAAGCAAGATGGAATAAACGAGTGATATTAGTATACTCCTTATAGTCTAGAATGGTCTGAATCTCTCTATTTAATCCACCCAGAAAACGTGCAAGCATAGCTTCATTCTCCTCAACAATACCACATCTAATCATGCCAGTTTGTAATTCCTGATAATATTCTTCTACAGAATTTTTTCCTTGTCGTAAACGCTGCAATTTTTGAAGCAATTCACGTTGATAATATGGTGGAACCCAACGCGTATGCATAGCAGTTTTCAAAGCAGCCCAAGTAGTTGGAATAGGATATAATCTACAATGTTCAGACCACCATACACATGCAAAACTAGTGAAAGCACAAACAGCAGCAGCAACTCGTCTCTCCTCAGGATATTGTAAACATGTAAATCGTTGTTCAGTTTCTAACTCCCAAGTAAGATATATATCAGGAACATATCTACCCTCAAATGGTGGAATATTCAATTTCAGTTTAGGAATATGGACATCATCGCGTACCTGAGGTGGTGGTGCAGGCCTACCATTACGAATATATACCTGAGGTCGACCTGCTGGTGGTGGTGCTGGTGGCTGCTCGTAGATCTGATTTTGATCAACCTCATCCTCATAATCGCCCGCATACTCATCATCCTCCTGGGTACCAGCAACAGCAGTAGCAGGAGCCACAGAAGTATCAACAGTAGCACCAACAGTTTGGCCAAACGCAAGAGGAACACGGCTCGCTCGGCGAAGGTCTATTTCGCGACGTGGAGGTAGTCGTTGTTGTTGTTGTTGTTGGAGAGGTGCGTTAGGTGCAGCGGGTGGTGGTGGTGGAAGACGCGCGAGCAATTCATTAAATCTGTTATCGAGCTTTGTTTCGAACGTCTTCTCAAGGCCAGTGATCTTCTCCATGGCCTCCTCAAAATTGTTCAGCACATCTTGCACCTGTTCAGTCATCATTTGCTGAAACTTATCATGAAGCTCCTTGTTCGATAAATTCTCCCAGTCAATCTCGTCGGCTTGTGATCCTGGCATGCTTAGCAGCAATAGAAACACACAAGAATATGATCCTACAGACTACGAACAAGTGGTGGTGGTGGGTGTCACAAATACGTTAAGCAAAACTCAAATTCTTACCAGTTCTTACCCAGCAACAGGCGGTGATCGGCAACCGTTGTGATAGAGGCTAAGGTGTCCCGTCTTTCGATGAGATGGTGCATTTCGCTTTGGTGGAAGTCGACTTTGACGATCCGACTACGAACGTGCGAGGACGTCGCGCCTTAGCAATCGCTAAACCAACTCCGAGAGGTTATTGACCATGCCAGAGCACGATCAACCTGACCACGAGGGTCTGTTTCCTGCGAGCAAACGAAGAACAAGCAAGAAACTAAGATTGCAATCTGGATATTGCGAATATAAGATGAAAGCTTTATTGATCAAGGTGGGGTTCTGTGACGCCTTTGTCTGGTCGTTGAACACAAACGAAGTACGCGAAGTTGCAGCTATGGCGAACTTTTAATCTAAACAAAACCCAAAGTCTAAACGATGCCCTAAGGGCTGTATATATGGAGGAAGAGGGGTGGAATTTCGTGGCCCTTGGTGGAGGGGTCCGAAATCAACCCTATCTCTTGTTTCCCCACACATACGGACTCTAAAAATAGCCTATACTTATGTATTTCGAAATTACATGGGCCTGGCCCAATAATAAGGTGACGCAGCACCTAAAATAGCCTCGGGACGAAATTTATGAAGTGGCGTCTTGTATATTTCGTCCAAGGCTTCATGCACCCATTATGGTGGCTTCAAAGTCCTGAAATCATCACTTGTAACTCCGTTCTTGTTTCCCTTGCGCATGCCATCATCTCCATGCTTGTTCTTGCTCCAATGTTCATCCTTCTCCAAGCTAGGCCCTTCATTTGTAAGCAAAACAAATGTATCCAATTTAGGCAGCATCATATTCTCATGAACATTAGAATCATTACCAAGAAACGAAAGTACCTGGTAATTTAGTTGGCGTGCACGAGCTCTAGTAATTGGTCCAGTATGTATAGCAGCAGGGGCTGTGGGTGTAACAATTGTATTGATGTCCTCATCAAAAATGCACACGAACAGTACGTGTTACCTTAACCTTGCCACTGTTGTTGAACCATTGGATGTAGTAAGGATGTGGATGTGGTCTTGTGGTGAGAGAAAGCTTCTCCACCATCTCCATGCTAGCCAAGTTGTTGCAGCTCCCTCCGTCTATTATGACGCGCACAGAACGTTCCTTCACAACTCCCTTGGTATGGAACAAATTGTGCCTCTGATTTTGCTCAGCTTGTGTGACCTGCACACTCAAAACACGTTGAGCAACTAAACATTCATACCTGTCAGCGTCTTCAGGAGCCATTTATTGCGTCTCATGATCAGAATCATCTCCACCATGTTCTTCACGTGTAATAAGAGCCAAAGTCTCCTCATCATAGTCACTAGCGGACTCATATCCACCATCCGCGGTAGCAATCATCACACGCGGAGATTTGCATTCTCTCGCATAATGACCTCCTCCCTTACAACGACGACAAATAATATCACTTGTGTGCCCTGTTGATGCTATGGAAGAAGAAGAACGCTGTGTAGGCCCCGCAGGTGCGCTCTTGGCAGATAATGGTGGTTGTGCCTGTTTTCTTGTATCACGGCTGGAGGTGGCACCTGATGGAGGTGCTGGTGCAGTTGAAGTAGAAGATGCACGTGGTGTCCATGATGAAGGTCGGCCTGCAGAAAAATTAGTTCGCCCCAATGCTTGTCGATCCTGCACTTCACGTTCAGCTTTACAAGCAAGATGGAATAAACGAGTGATATTAGTATACTCCTTATAGTCTAGAATGGTCTGAATCTCTCTATTTAATCCACCCAGAAAACGTGCAAGCATAGCTTCATTCTCCTCAACAATACCACACCTAATCATGCCAGTTTGTAATTCCTGATAATATTCTTCTACAGAATTTTTTCCTTGTCTTAAACGCTGCAATTTTTGAAGCAATTCACGTTGATAATATGGTGGAACCCAACGCGTACGCATAGCAGTTTTCAAAGCAGCCCAAGTAGTTGGAATAGGATATAATCTACAATGTTCAGACCACCATACACATGCAAAACTAGTGAAAGCACAAACAGCAGCAGCAACTCGTCTCTCCTCAGGATATTGTAAACATGTAAATCGTTGTTCAGTTTCTAACTCCCAAGTAAGATATATATCAGGAACATATCTACCCTCAAATGGTGGAATATTCAATTTCAGTTTAGGAATATGGACATCATCGCGTACCTGAGGTGGTGGTGCAGGCCTACCATTACGAATATATACCTGAGGTCGACCTGCTGGTGGTGGTACAGGTGGCTGCACGTAGTGTTGATTTTGATCAACCTCATCCTCATAATCTCCCACATAATCATCCTCCTCCGCATCAGTAGCAGGAGCCACAGAAGTATCAACAGCAGCACCAACAGTTTGGCCAAACGCAAGAGGAACACGGCTTGCTCGGCGGAGGTCTGCTTCGCGACGTGGAGGTAGTCGTTGTTGTTGTTGTTGGAGAGGTGCGTTAGGTACAGCGGGTGGTGGTGGTGGAAGACGCGCGAGCAATTCATTAAACTTGTTATCGAGCTTTGTTTCGAACGTCTTCTCAAGGCCAGTGATCTTCTCCATGGCCTCTTCAAAATTGTTCAGCACATCTTGCACTTGTTCGATAAATTCTCCCAGTCAATCTCGTCGGCTTGTGATCCTGGCATGGTTAGCAGCAATAGAAACACACAAGAATATGATCCTACAGACTACGAACAAGTGGTGGTGGTGGGTGTCACAAATCCGTCAAGCAAATCTCAAATTCTTACCAGTTCTTACCCAGCAGCAGGCGGTGATCGGCAACCGTTGTAGTCAAAAACTCTCAAAGCTTGGATAGAGCGATTACCAGGGAGAGTCGAACACACGACGTAGATGTATGTGGAGCTGGGAAGGCTTATAGTATGGTAGCAAAAAGGGTCAGCAATAATCAATTCAGAGATGCAAAGTTGAATAAACGCTCAACGACGGTACTGTGCTGGTCCTAGGCTAGACTGTGCTAGAGACGCGAGCCTAGAACACTAACAAAATCACGGCGCGGCACGTAAACAAGGGAAAAGCACACTCTGGAATTTTTTTTTTGCGCTCTTTTTTTTTGCGCTCTTTTTTTTGCGCTGTTTTTTTTTGCGAAAAATCACTATAATGGCGAGTGTCTCAAAACTCTTCTTAGCTCAAACTGACAGGATGGGCACGAAATTTTTTTTGACCAAATTTTTTTTTTTGACTGCCCGGACCCAAAAACTGGAAACGGGTCAAAAAAAACTTCCTATAATGGCACCTGTCTCAAAACACTCAGAAACACATAAAAATAGGATAGCGAGAAATTTTTTCGAAAAATGCGTTTTCGAAAAATTTTGGGCCTAAACGGAGCGTGGCTACCCGACTCTTTTTTTTTTTTTCCGAAACCTACTCCGGCAAGGAAACACGAATCGGAATCTAGATTGATCCCGAAAACAAACCTAATAAGCAAGGAACTCGGATTGGTGGTGGATATATGGTGGTGGTATATGGCAGCGGTGGTAGTATATGGATATGGATCGGTGGTGGTATATGGACACGGATTGGTGGTGGTATATGGATACGGATTCGGAGCGGTGGTGGTAGATGGCAGGGGCGATGATGATGGTGCGGCGGCAGCGTGACAACTTATGACCAGAACTCGAAACTCTAAAAGACTAGACTCTAAGACCAGCAACTAGACACGACGATGCAACCGCAAATTCAACAAAGCAAACCCTAAAAAGACTATGCAAAGGCTCAGATTGGTTCGGATATGATGAACTAACCCTAAATTTTTTTTTGTGGCTTTTTCGTGGACTGTAGGTATGAAGAACAGACTCGATCTAAACTACGAAAAACTGTAAAATCTCACCGAGCAACCTGGAAATCTGATACCACTTGATAGAGGCAAAGGTGTCCCGTCTTTCGATGAGATGGTGGATTTCGCTTTGGTGGAAGTCGACTTTGACAATCCGACTACGAACGTGCGAGGACGTCGCGCCTTAGCAATCGCTAAACCAACTCCGAGAGGTTATTGACCACGCCGGAGCACGATCAACCTGACCACGAGGGTCTGTTTCCTGCGAGCAAACGAAGAACAAGCAAGAAACTAAGATTGCAATCTGGATATGGCGAATATAAGATGAAAGCTTTATTGATCAAGGTGGGGTTCTGTGACGCCTTTGTCTGGTCGTTGAACACAAACGAAGTACGCGAAGTTGCAGCTATGGCGAACTTTTAATCTAAACAAAACCCAAAGTCTAAACGATGCCCTAAGGGCTGTATATATGGAGGAAGAGGGGGGAATTTCGTGGCCCTTGGTGGAGGGGTCCGAAATCAACCCTATCTCTTGTTTCCCCACACATACGGACTCTAAAAATAGCCTATACTTATGTATTTCGAAATTACATGGGCCTGGCCCAATAATAAGGTGACGCAGCACCTAAAATAGCCTCGGGACGAAATTTATGAAGTGGCATCTTGTATATTTCGTTCAAGGCTTCATGCACCCATTATGGTGGCTTCAAAGTCCTGAAATCATCACTTGTAACTCCATTCTTGTTCTTGCTCCAATGTTCATCCTTCTCCAAGCTAGGCCCTTCATTTGTAAGCAAAACAAATGTATCCAATTTAGGCAGCGTCATATTCTCATGAACATTAGAATCATTACCAAGAAACGAAAGTACCTGATAATTTAGTTGGCGTGCACGAGCTCTAGTAATTGGTCCAGTATGTATAGCAGCAGGGGCTGTGGGTGTAACAATTGTATTGATGTCCTCATCAGGAATGCTTGCCTCATATTGAATTTGCTTATAATCGTTCATTGCATTCTACTACTAAGATGTGCCCTTTTGAAGTTGTGTATGGTTTCCTACCTCGTGCACCTATTGATTTGTTGCCTCTTCCATCTTCAGAGAAGGTTAATTTTGATGCTAAACAACGTGCTGAATTGATTTTAAAAATGCATGAGTTAACTAAGGAAAACATTGAGCGCATGAATGCTAAATATAAACTTGCTGGAGATAAGGGTAGAAAACATGTTGTGTTTGCACCTGGAGATCTTGTTTGGTTACATTTGCGTAAGGATAGATTTCCTGATTTGCGCAAATCAAAGTTAATGCCACGTGCTGATGGTCCCTTTAAGGTGTTAGAGAAAATAAATGATAATGCATATAAACTTGAGCTGCCTGCAGATTTTGGGGTTAGTCCCACTTTTAACATTGCAGATTTGAAGCCTTATTTGGGTGAGGAAGATGAACTTCCGTCGAGGACGACTTCATTTCAAGAAGGGGAGGATGATGAGGACATCAATACAATTGTTACACCCACAGCCCCTGCTGCTATACATACTGGACCAATCACTAGAGCTCGTGCACGCCATCTAAATTACCAGGTACTTTCGTTTCTTGGTAATGATTCTAATGTTCATGAGAATATGATGCTGCCTAAATTGGATACATTTGTTTTGCTTACAAATGAAGGGCCTAGCTTGGAGAAGGATGAACATTGGAGCAAGAACAAGCATGGAGATGATGGCATGCGCAAGGGAAACAAGAACGGAGTTACAAGTGATGATTTCAGGACTTTGAAGCCACCATAATGGGTGCATGAAGCCTTGGACGAAATATACAAGACGCCACTTCATAAATTTCGTCCCGAGGCTATTTTAGGTGCTGCGTCACCTTATTATTGGGCCAGGCCCATGTAATTTCGAAATACATAAGTATAGGCTATTTTTAGAGTCCGTATGTGTGGGGAAACAAGAGATAGGGTTGATTTCGGACCCCTCCACCAAGGGCCACGAAATTCTCCCCCTCTTCCTCCATATATACAGCCCTTAGGGCGTCGTTTAGACTTTGGGTTTTGTTTAGATTAAAAGTTCGCCATAGCTGCAACTTCGCGTACTTCGTTTGTGTTCAACGACCAGACAAAGGCGTCACAGAACCCCACCTTGATCAATAAAGCTTTCATCTTATATTCGCAATATCCAGATTGCAATCTTAGTTTCTTGCTTGTTCTTCGTTTGCTCGCAGGAAACAGACCCTCGTGGTCAGGTTGATCGTGCTCCGGCGTGGTCAATAACCTCTCGGAGTTGGTTTAGCGATTGCTAAGGCGCGACGTCCTCGCACGTTCGTAGTCGGATCGTCAAAGTCGACTTCCACCAAAGCGAAATCCACCATCTCATCGAAAGACGGGACACCTTTGCCCTTATCACATGAACATTAGAATCATTACCAAGAAACGAAAGTACCTGGTAATTTAGTTGGCGTGCACGAGCTCTAGTAATTGGTCCAGTATGTATAGCAGCAGGGGCTGTGGGTGTAACAATTGTATTGATGTCCTCATCATCCTCCCCTTCTTGAAATGAAGTCGTCCTCGACGGAAGTTCATCTTCCTCACCCAAATAAGGCTTCAAATCTGCAATGTTAAAAGTGGGACTAACCCCAAAATCTGCAGGCAGCTCAAGTTTATATGCATTATCATTTATTTTCTCTAACACCTTAAAGGGACCATCAGCACGTGGCATTAACTTTGATTTGCGCAAATCAGGAAATCTATCCTTACGCAAATGTAACCAAACAAGATCTCCAGGTGCAAACACAACATGTTTTCTACCCTTATCTCCAGCAAGTTTATATTTAGCATTCATGCGCTCAATGTTTTCCTTAGTTAACTCATGCATTTTTAAAATCAATTCAGCACGTTGTTTAGCATCAAAATTAACCTTCTCTGAAGATGGAAGAGGCAACAAATCAATAGGTGCACGAGGTAGGAAACCATACACAACTTCAAAAGGGCACATCTTAGTAGTAGAATGCAATGAACGATTATAAGCAAATTCAATATGAGGCAAGCATTCCTGATGAGGACATCAATACAATTGTTACACCCACAGCCCCTGCTGCTATACATACTGGACCAATTACTAGAGCTCGTGCACGCCAACTAAATTATCAGGTACTTTCGTTTCTTGGTAATGATTCTAATGTTCATGAGAATATGACGCTGCCTAAATTGGATACATTTGTTTTGCTTACAAATGAAGGGCCTAGCTTGGAGAAGGATGAACATTGGAGCAAGAACAAGAATGGAGTTACAAGTGATGATTTCAGGACTTTGAAGCCACCATAATGGGTGCATGAAGCCTTGAACGAAATATACAAGATGCCACTTCATAAATTTCGTCCCGAGGCTATTTTAGGTGCTGCGTCACCTTATTATTGGGCCAGGCCCATGTAATTTCGAAATACATAAGTATAGGCTATTTTTAGAGTCCGTATGTGTGGGGAAACAAGAGATAGGGTTGATTTCGGACCCCTCCACCAAGGGCCACGAAATTCCCCCCTCTTCCTCCATATATACAGCCCTTAGGGCATCGTTTAGACTTTGGGTTTTGTTTAGATTAAAAGTTCGCCATAGCTGCAACTTCGCGTACTTCGTTTGTGTTCAACGACCAGACAAAGGCGTCACAGAACCCCACCTTGATCAATAAATCTTTCATCTTATATTCGCAATATCCAGATTGCAATCTTAGTTTCTTGCTTGTTCTTCGTTTGCTCGCAGGAAACAGACCCTCGTGGTCAGGTTGATCGTGCTCCGGCGTGGTCAATAACCTCTCGGAGTTGGTTTAGCGATTGCTAAGGCGCGACGTCCTCGCACGTTCGTAGTCGGATCGTCAAAGTCGACTTCCACCAAAGCAATATCCATCATCTCATCGAAAGACGGGACACCTTTGCCTCTATCACACGGACTCCGAATGACAAAATTATGACCGGTTTAGTGAACATCTCTCCATTCTATGGCAGTCCTTGAAAGTACTTCATTTTCTCGTGCGCTTTTTGCCTGATTGCCCCAAAATTTCTTGTCCTCTATAAAGGAGATATCGTTTCCACATATATATTGACCAATGCCAGGAATTCCCTTTTGTTCTTGGCTTTCACGCGCATGAGTTACAACATGCCATCCGGCGAAAACAAGGAGAATAAGGCATATAGCCGCTGGATTTTCTTCAATTTACGGCCAAATGAGATTGCCCGGATCATAGAGCATCTGCAGAAAGGTACGTTTGTCCCTACAAGGGGTGCTAATGTCTATAAGCAACATAATCTCTCGAATTTCCTTCAAAAGGAAGTGCCAATGGGTTCAAAAACTTGTCTGAAAAACAGCAACGAATGATGTTCTTTGACTTTCAGGGCCAAAAAGTCCTGCTTAAGGCCGTATTTCAGGGCACTCCAGGCCTCCTGGCGCAAGCGGGAAGTATTTTCTGGATCGCGCGCTCGCCGCGAGCAGTTTGAGTACTTGTGGGTCCGACACGGACTCCGAATGACAAAATTATGACCGTTTTAGTGAACATCTCTCCATTCTATGGCAGTACTTGAATGTACTTCATTTTCTCGTGTGCTTTTTGCGTGATTGCCCCAAAATTTCTTGTCCTCTATAGAGGAGATATCGTTTCCACATATATATTGACCGATGCCAGGTATGCCCTTTTGTTCTTGGCTTTCACGCGCGTGAGTTACAGCATGCCATCCGGCGGCAACAAGGAGAATAAGGCATATAGCCGCTGGATTTTCTTCAATTTACGGCCAAATGAGATTGCCCAGATCATAGAGCATCTGCAGAAAGGTACGTTTGTCCCTACCAGTGGGGCTAATGTCTATAAGCAACATAATCTCTCGAATTTCATTCAAAAGGAAGTGCCAATGGGTTCAGAAACTTGTCTGAAAAACAGCGACGAATGATGTTCTTTGACTTTCAGGGCCAAAAAGTCCTGCTTAAGGCCGTATTTCAGGGCACTCCGGGCCTCCTGGCGCAAGCAGGAAGTATTTTCTGGATCGCACGCTCGCCGCGAGCAGTTTGAGTACTTGTGGGTCCGACACAGACTCCGAATGACAAAATTATGACCGTTTTAGTGAACATCTCTCCATTCAATGGCAGTCCTTGAAAGTACTTCATTTTCTTGTGCGCTTTTTGCCTGATTGCCCCAAAATTTCTTGTCCTCTATAGAGGAGATACCGTTTCCACATATATATTGACCAATGCCAGGAATGCCCTTTTGTTCTGGGCTTTCACGCGCATGAGTTACAGCATGCCATCCGGCGAAAACAAGGAGAATAAGGCATATAGCCGCTGGATTTTCTTCAATTTACGGCCAAATGAGATTGCCCGGATCATAGAGCATCTGCAGAAAGGTACGTTTGTCCCTACAAGGGGGGCTAATGTCTATAAGCAACATAATCTCTCGAATTTCCTTCAAAAGGAAGTGCCAATGTGTTCAGAAACTTGTCTGAAAAACAGCAACGAATGATGTTCTTTGACTTTCAGGGCCAAAAGTCCTGCTTAAGGCCGTATTTGAGGGCACTCCAGGCCTCCTGGCGCAAGCAGGGAGTATTTTCTAGATTCACGCGCTCGCCGCGAGCTGTTTGAGTACTTGTGGGTCTGACACGGACTCCGAATGACAAAATTATGACCGTTTTAGTGAACATCTCTCCATTCTATGGTAGTACTTGAAAGTACTTCATTTTCTCGTGCGCTTTTTGCCTGATTGCCCCAAAATTTCTTGTCCTCTATAGAGGAGATATCGTTTCCACATATATATTGACCGATGCTAGGAATGCCCTTTTGTTCTTGGCTTTCATGCGCGTGAGTTACAGCATGCCATCCGGCGAAAACAAGGAGAATAAGGCATATAGCCGCTGGATTTTATTCAATTTACGGCCAAATGAGATTGCCCGGATCATAGAGCATCTGCAGAAAGGTACGTTTGTCCCTGCCAGTGGGGCTAATGTCTATAAGAAACATAATCTCTCAAATTTCCTTCAAAAGGAAGTGCCAATGGGTTCAAAAACTTGTCTGAAAAACAGCGACGAATGATGTTCTTTGACTTTCAGGGCCAAAAAGTCCTGCTTAAGGACGTATTTCAGGGCATTCCGGGCCTCCTGGCGCAAGCAGGAAGTATTTTCTGGATCGCGCGCTCGCCGTGAGCAGTTTGAGTACTTGTGGGTCCGACACGGACTCCGAATGACAAAATTATGACTGTTTTAGTGAACATCTCTCCATTCTACGGCAGTACTTGAATGTACTTCATTTTCTCGTGCGCTTTTTGCGTGATTGCCCCAAAATTTCTTGTCCTCTATAGAGGAGATATCGTTTCCACATATATATTGACCGATGCCAGGAATGCCCTTTTGTTCTTGGCTTTCACGCGCGTGAGTTACAGCATGCCATCCGGCGAAAACAAGGAGAATAAGGCATATAGCCGCTGGATTTTCTTCATTTTACGGCCAAATGAGATTGACCAGATCATAGAGCATCTGCAGAAAGGTACGATTGTCCCTACCAGTGGGGCTAATGTCTATAAGCAACATAATCTCTCGAATTTCATTCAAAAGGAAGTGCCAATGGGTTCAGAAACTTGTCTGAAAAACAGCGACGAATGATGTTCTTTGACTTTCAGGGCCAAAAAGTCCTGCTTAAGGCCGTATTTCAGGGCACTCCGGGCCTCTTGGCGCAAGCGGGAAGTATTTTCTGGATTGCGCGCTCGCCGCGAGCAGTTTGAGTACTTGTGGGTCCGACACAGACTCCGAATGACAAAATTATCACCGTTTTAGTGAACATCTCTCCATTCTATGGCAGTCCTTGAAAGTACTTCATTTTCTTGTGCGCTTTTTGCCTGATTGCCCCAAAATTTCTTGTCCTCTATAGAGGAGATATCGTTTCCACATATATATTGACCAATGCCAGGAATGCCCTTTTGTTCTTGGCTTTCACGCGCATGAGTTACAGCATGCCATCCGGCGAAAACAAGGAGAATAAGGCATACAGCCGCTGGATTTTCTTCAATTTACGGCCAAATGAGATTGCCCGGATCATAGAGCATCTGCAGAAAGGTACGTTTGTCCCAACCAGGGGGCTAATGTCTATAAGCAACATAATCTCTCGAATTTCCTTCAAAAGGAAGTGCCAATGGGTTCAGAAACTTGTCTGAAAAACAGCAATGAATGATGTTCTTTGACTTTCAGGCCCAAAAGTCCCGCTTAAGGCCGTATTTGCGGGCACTCCGGGCCTCCTGGCGCAAGCGGGAAGTATTTTCTAGATTCGCGCGCTCGCCGCGAGCTGTTTGAGTACTTGTGGGTCTAACACGGACTCCGAATGACAAAATTATGACCGTTTTAGTGAACATCTCTCCATTCTATGGCAGTACTTGAAAGTACTTCATTTTCTCGTGCGCTTTTTACCTGATTTCCCCAAAATTTCTTGTCCTCTATAGAGGAGATATCGTTTCTACATATATATTGACCGATGGCAGGAATGCCCTTCTGTTCTTGGCTTTCACGCGCGTGAGTTACAGCATGCCATCCGGCGAAAACAAGGAGGATAAGGCATATAGCCGCTGGATTTTCTTCAATTTACGGCCAAATGAGATTGCCCGGATCATAGAGCATCTGCAGAAAGGTACGTTTGTCCCTACAAGGGGGGCTAATGTCTATAAGCAACATAATCTCTCGAATTTCCTTCAGAAGGAAGTGCAAATGGGTTCAAAAACTTGTCTGAAAAATAGCGACGAATGATGTTCTTTGACTTTCAGGGCCAAAAAGTCCTGCTTAAGGCCGTATTTCAGGGCACTCCGGGCCTCCTGGCGCAAGCGGGGAGTATTTTCTGGATCGCGCGCTCGCTGCGAGCAGTTTGAGTACTTGTGGGTCCGACACGGACTCCGAATGACAAAATTATGACCGTTTTTGATGAGGACATCAATACAATTGTTACACCCACAGCCCCTGCTGCTATACATACTGGACCAATTACTAGAGCTCGTGCACGCCAACTAAATTACCAGGTACTTTCGTTTCTTGGTAATGATTCTAATGTTCATGAGAATATGATGCTCCCTAAATTGGATACATTTGTTTTGCTTACAAATGAAGGGCCTAGCTTGGAGAAGGATGAACATTGGAGCAAGAACAAGCATGGAGATGATGGAATGCGCAAGGGGAACAAGAACGGAGTTACAAGTGATGATTTCAGGACTTTGAAGCCACCATAATGGGTGTATGAAGCCTTGGACGAAATATACAAGATGCCACTTCATAAATTTCGTCCCGAGGCTATTTTAGGTGCTGCGTCACCTTATTATTGGGCCAGGCCCATGTAATTTCGAAATACATAAGTATAGGCTATTTTTAGAGTCCGTATGTGTGGGGAAACAAGAGATAGGGTTGATTTCGGACCCCTCCACCAAGGGCCACGAAATTCCCCCCCTCTTCCTCCATATATACAGCCCTTAGGGCATCGTTTAGACTTTGGGTTTTGTTTAGATTAAAAGTTCGCCATAGCTGCAACTTCGCGTACTTCGTTTGTGTTCAACGACCAGACAAAGGCGTCACAGAACCCCACCTTGATCAATAAAGCTTTCATCTTATATTCGCAATATCCAGATTGCAATCTTAGTTTCTTGCTTGTTCTTCGTTTGCTCGCAGGAAACAGACCTTCGTGGTCAGGTTGATCGTGCTCCGGCGTGGTCAATAACCTCTCGGAGTTGGTTTAGCGATTGCTAAGGCGCGACGTCCTCGCACGTTCGTAGTCGGATCGACAAAGTTGACTTCCACCAAAGCGAAATCCACCATCTCATCGAAAGACGGGACACCTTTGCCTCTATCACTACATATGCTGATTATGTTGATTGTGATGTGGTACCTATGCAAGCATGTTCCTTATTACTTGGTAGACCATGGCAATTTGATAAAAATTCTGTACACCATGGTAGAAACAATCACTATACTCTTGTTCATAAGGATAAAAATATTACTTTGCTTCCTATGACTCCTGATTCCATTTTGAAAGATGATATTAATAGAGCTAATAAAGCACAACAGGAGAAGAATAAGAGTGAAAATCAGATTGTGGCAAAAGAATTTGAGCAACAAATGAAGCCTAATAATAAACCATCTAGTGTTGCTTCTGAAATTAAATTGAAAAGTGCATGTTTATTTGCCACCAAATCTGATATTGATGAGCTAGATTTCAGCAAATCTGTTTGCTATGCTTTTGTGTGCAAAGAGGCATTATTTTCATTCGAGGACGTGCATTCCTCTTTGCCTCCTGCTGTCACTAACATTTTGCAGGAGTTCGCTGACGTTTTTCCACAAGACGTGCCACCGGGATTACCGCCTATTCGAGGGATTGAGCATCAGATTGACTTAATTCCCGGTGCTTCACTGCCAAACCGTGCACCATACCGTACCAATCCAGAGGAGACGAAGGAGATTATGCGTCAAGTACAAGAGCTTCTCGACAAAGGTTATATACGCGAATCCCTTAGTCCTTGTGCTGTTCCTATTATTCTAGTGCCGAAAAAGGATGGTACATCACGTATGTGTGTTGATTGTAGGGGCATTAATAATATTACTATTCGTTATCGTCATCCTATTCCTAGGCTAGATGATATGCTTGATGAATTGAGTGGCTCTACAATATTCTCCAAAGTTGATTTGCGTAGTGGCTACCATCAAATTCGTATGAAATTGGGAGATGAATGGAAAACAGCATTTAAAACTAAGTTTGGATTATATGAGTGGTTAGTCATGCCTTTTGGGTTAACTAATGCACCTAGTACTTTCATGAGATTAATGAACGAAGTTTTACGTGCTTTCATTGGACGATTTGTGGTAGTTTACTTTGATGACATATTGATTTATAGCAGATCTTTGGAGGAACATTTGGAACATTTACGTGCTGTTTTTATTGCTCTACGTGATGCACGTTTGTTTGGTAACCTTGGGAAGTGCACCTTTTGCACCGACCGAGTATCTTTTCTTGGCTATGTTGTTACTCCACAGGGAATTGAAGTTGATAAAGCCAAGATTGAAGCTATTCAGAGTTGGCCGCAACCCAAAAGGGTCACACAAGTGAGGAGTTTTCTTGGCCTCGCTGGATTCTATAGGCGTTTTGTGAGAGATGATGAGGACATCAATACAATTGTTACACCCACAGCCCCTGCTGCTATACATACTGGACCAATTACTAGAGCTCGTGCACGCCAACTAAATTACCAGGTACTTTCGTTTCTTGGTAATGATTCTAATGTTCATGAGAATATGATGCTGCCTAAATTGGATACATTTGTTTTGCTTACAAATGAAGGGCCTAGCTTGGAGAAGGATGAACATTGGAGCAAGAACAAGCATGGAGATGATGGCATGCGCAAGGGAAACAAGAACGGAGTTACAAGTGATGATTTCAGGACTTTGAAGCCACCATAATGGGTGCATGAAGCCTTGGACGAAATATACAAGACGCCACTTCATAAATTTCGTCCCGAGGCTATTTTAGGTGCTGCGTCACCTTATTATTGGGCCAGGCCCATGTAATTTTGAAATACATAAGTATAGGCTATTTTTAGAGTCCGTATGTGTGGGGAAACAAGAGATAGGGTTGATTTCGGACCCCTCCACCAAGGGCCACGAAATTCTCCCCCTCTTCCTCCATATATACAGCCCTTAGGGCATCGTTTAGACTTTGGGTTTTGTTTAGATTAAAAGTTCGCCATAGCTGCAACTTCGCGTACTTCGTTTGTGTTCAACGACCAGACAAAGGCGTCACAGAACCCCACCTTGATCAATAAAGCTTTCATCTTATATTCGCAATATCCAGATTGCAATCTTAGTTTCTTGCTTGTTCTTCGTTTGCTCGCAGGAAACAGACCCTCGTGGTCAGGTTGATCGTGCTCCGGCGTGGTCAATAACCTCTCGGAGTTGGTTTAGCGATTGCTAAGGCGCGACGTCCTCGCACGTTCGTAGTCGGATCGTCAAAGTCGACTTCCACCAAAGCGATATCCATCATCTCATCGAAAGACGGGACACCTCCGCCTCTATCAAGTGGTATCAGATTTCCAGGTTGCTCGGTGAGATTTTACAGTTTTTCGTAGTTTCGATCGAGTCTGTTCTTCATACCTACAGTCCACGAAAAAGCCACAAAAAAAATTAGGGTTAGTTCATCATATCCGAACCAATCTGAGCCTTTGCATAATCTTTTTAGGGTTTTGCTTTGTTGAATTTGCGGTTGCATCGTTGTGTCTAGTTGCTGGTCTTAGAGTCTAGTCTTTTAGAGTTTCGAGTTCTGGTCATAAGTTGTCACGCCGCCGCCGCACCATCATCATCGCCCCTGCCATCTACCACCACCGCTTATCCGCCACCGCTCCGAATCCGTATCCATATACCACCACCGATCCATATCCATATCCATATACTACCACCGCTACCACCACCGCTGCCATATAGCACCACCATATATCCACCACCAATCCGAGTTCCTTGCATATTAGGTTGTTTTCGAGATCCATCTAGATTCCGATTCGTGTTTCCTTGCCGGAGTAGGTTTCGGAAAAAAAAGAGTCGGGTAGCCACGCTCCGTTTAGGCCCAAAATTTTTCGAAAACGCATTTTTCGAAAAAAATTCTGGCTATCCTATTTTTAGGTGTTTCTGAGTGTTTTGAGACAGGTGCCATTATAGGAAGTTTTTTTTGACCTGTTTCCAGTTTTTGGGTCCGGGCAGTCGAAAAAAAAAATTTGGTCGAAAAAAAAAATTCCGTGCCCATCCTGTCAGTTTGACCTAGGAAGAGTTTTGAGACACTAGCCATTATAGTGATTTTTCGCAAAAAAAAAGAGCGCAAAAAAAAAAGAGCGCAAAAAAAAATCAGAGTGTGCTTTTCCCTTGTTTACGTGCCGCGCCGTGATTTTGTTGGTGTTCTAGGCTCGCGTCTCTAGCACAGTCTAGCCTAGGACCAGCACAGTACGTCGTTGAGCGTTTATTCAACTTTGCATCCCTGAATTGATTATTGCTGACCCTTTTTGCTACCATACTATAAGCCTTCCCAGCTCCACATACATCTACGTCGTGTGTTTGACTCTCCCTGGTAATCGCTCTATCCAAGCTTTGAGAGTTTTTGACTACAACGGTTGCCGATCACCGCCTGCTGCTGGGTAAGAACTGGTAAGAATTTGAGATTTGCTTGACGGATTTGTGATACACCACCACCACTTCTTAGTAGTCTGTAGGATCATATTCTTGTGTGTTTCTATTGCTGCTAACCATGCCAGGATCACAAGACGACGAGATTGACTGCGAGAACTTATTGAACAAGGAGCTTCATGATAAGTTTCAGCAAATGATGACTGAACAGGTACAAGATGTGCTGAACAATTTTGAAGAGGCCATGGAGAAGATCACTGGCCTTGAGAAGACGTTCGAAACAAAGCTCGATAACAGATTTAATGAACTGCTTGCGCGTCTTCCACCACTGGCTGCACCTGTCGCACCTCTGCAACAACAACAACTATGCCCCCTTCCGAATCAGTATGGACGAGCACAGCGTGTTCCTATTGTGCCAGGACAAAATTCTGGTGCTGTTGTTACTGCTGTTGGTGCTTCTTTGGCTCCTGCTACTGCTCCTGCTGGTACCCAGGAGGATGATGAGTATGCGGGCGATTATGAGGATGAGGTTGATCAAAATCAGATCTACGAGCAGCCACCAGCACCACCACCAGCAGGTCGACCTCAGGTATATATTCGTAATGGTAGGCCTGCACCACCACCTCAGGTACGAGATGATGTCCATATTCCTAAACTGAAATTGAATATTCCACCATTTGAGGGTAGATATGTTCCTGATATATATCTTACTTGGGAGTTAGAAACTGAACAACGATTTACATGTTTACAATATCCTGAGGAGAGATGAGTTGCTGCTGCTGTTTGTGCTTTCACTAGTTTTGCATGTGTATGGTGGTCTGAACATTGTAGATTATATCCTATTCCAACTACTTGGGCTGCTTTGAAAACTGCTATGCGTACGCGTTGGGTTCCACCATATTATCAACGTGAATTGCTTCAAAAATTGCAGCGTTTAAGACAAGGGAAAATTTTTGTAGAAGAATATTGTCAGGAATTACAAACTGGCATGATTAGATGTGGTATTGTTGAGGAGAATGAAGCTATGCTTGCACGTTTTATGGGTGGATTAAATAGAGAGATTCAGACCATTCTAGACTATAAGGAGTATACTAATATCACTCGTTTATTCCATCTTGCTTGTAAAGCTGAACGTGAAGTGCAGGATCGACAAGCATTGGGGCGAACTAACTTTTCTGCAGGCCGACCTTCATCATGGACACCACGTGCATCTTCTACTTCAACTGCACCAGCACCTCCATCCGGTGCCACCTCCAGCCGTGATACAAGAAAACAGGCACAACCACCATTATCTGCCAAGAGCGCACCTGCGGGGCCTGCACAGCGTTCTTCTTCTTCCATGGCATCAACAGGGCACACAAGTGATATTATTTGTCGTCGTTGTAAGGGAGGAGGTCATTATGCGAGAGAATGCAAATCTCCGCGTGTGATGATTGCTATCGCGGATGGTGGATATGAGTCCACTAGTGACTATGATGAGGAGACTTTGGCTCTTATTACACGTGAGGAACATGGTGGAGATGATTCTGATCATGAGACGCAATACATGGCTCCTGAAGACGCTGACAGGTATGAATGTTTAGTTGCTCAACGTGTTTTGAGTGTGCAGGTCACACAAGCTGAGCAAAATCAGAGGCACAATTTGTTCCATACCAAGGGAGTTGTGAAGGAACGTTCTGTGCGCGTCATAATAGACGGAGGGAGCTGCAACAACTTGGCTAGCATGGAGATGGTGGAGAAGCTTTCTCTCACCACAAGACCACATCCACATCCTTACTACATCCAATGGTTCAACAACAGCGGCAAGGTTAAGGTAACACGTACTGTTCGTGTGCATTTTAGTATCTCTACATATGCTGATTATGTTGATTGTGATGTGGTACCTATGCAAGCATGTTCCTTATTACTGGGTAGACCATGGCAATTTGATAAAAATTCTGTACACCATGGTAGACACAATCACTATACTCTTGTTCATAAGGATAAACATATTACTTTGCTTCCTATGACTCCTGATTCCATTTTGAAAGATGATATTAATAGAGCTAATAAAGCACAACAGGAGAAGAATAAGAGTGAAAATCAGATTGTGGCAAAAGAATTTGAGCAACAAATGAAGCCTACTAATAAACCATCTAGTGTTGCTTCTGAAATTAAATTGAAAAGTGCATGTTTATTTGCCACCAAATCTGATATTGATGAGCTAGATTTCAGCAAATCTGTTTGCTATGCTTTTGTGTGCAAAGAGGCATTATTTTCATTCGAGGACGTGCCTTCCTCTTTGCCTCCTGCTGTCACTAACATTTTGCAGGAGTTCGCTGACGTTTTTCCACAAGACGTGCCACCGGGATTACCGCCTATTCGAGGGATTGAGCATCAGATTGACTTAATTCCCGGTGCTTCACTGCCAAACCGTGCACCATACCGTACCAATCCAGAGGAGACGAAGGAGATTATGCGTCAAGTACAAGAGATTCTCGACAAAGGTTATATACGCGAATCCCTTAGTCCTTGTGCTGTTCCTATTATTCTAGTGCCGAAAAAGGATGGTACATCACGTATGTGTGTTGATTGTAGAGGCATTAATAATATTACTATTCGTTATCGTCATCCTATTCCTAGGCTAGATGATATGCTTGATGAATTGAGTGGCTCTACAATATTCTCCAAAGTTGATTTGCGTAGTGGCTACCATCAAATTCGTATGAAATTGGGAGATAAATGGAAAACAGCATTTAAAACTAAGTTTGGATTATATGAGTGGTTAGTCATGCCTTTTGGGTTAACTAATGCACCTAGTACTTTCATGAGATTAATGAACGAAGTTTTACGTGCTTTCATTGGACGATTTGTGGTAGTTTACTTTGATGACATATTGATTTATAGCAGATCTTTGGAAGAACATTTGGAACATTTACGTGTTGTTTTTATTGCTTTACGTGATGCACGTTTGTTTGGTAACCTTGGGAAGTACACCTTTTGCACCGACCGAGTATCTTTTCTTGGCTATGTTGTTACTCCACAGGGAATTGAAGTTGATAAAGCCAAGATTGAAGCTATTGAGAGTTGGCCGCAGCCCAAAGCGGTCACACACGTGAGGAGTTTTCTTGGCCTCGCTGGATTCTATAGGCGTTTTGTGAGAGATTTCAGCACCATTGCTGCACCTCTCAATGAGCTTACAAAGAAAGATGTGCCTTTTCTTTGGGGTACCGCACAGGAAGAAGCCTTCTCGGTATTGAAAGATAAGTTGACACATGCTCCTTTACTCCAACTTCCTGATTTTAATAAGACTTTTGAGCTTGAATGTGATGCTAGTGGAATTGGATTAGGCGGTGTGTTATTACAAGATGGCAAACCTGTTGCATACTTTTCTGAAAAATTGAGTGGGCCTAGTCTGAATTATTCTACTTATGATAAAGAATTATATGCTCTTGTTCGGACTTTAGAAACATGGCAACATTATTTATGGCCCAAAGAATTTGTTATACATTCTGATCATGAATCTTTGAAACATATTAAAAGTCAAGCTAAACTGAATCGTAGACATGCTAAATGGGTTGAATTCATTGAGACTTTTCCTTATGTCATTAAACACAAGAAGGGAAAAGAAAATGTTATTGCTGATGCATTGTCTCGCTGCTATACTATGCTTTCACAACTTGACTTCAAAATATTTGGTTTGGAGACCATCAAAGATCAATATGTGCATGATGCTGATTTTAAAGATGTAATGCAGAATTGTAAAGAAGGAAGAATGTGGAACAAGTTCGTTGTTAACGATGGATTTGTGTTTCGTGCTAACAAGCTATGCATTCCAGCTAGCTCCGTTCGTCTTTTGTTGTTGCAGGAGGCGCATGGAGGAGGATTAATGGGACACTTTGGCGTGAAGAAGACGGAGGACGTACTTGCTACATGATGAGGACATCAATACAATTGTTACACCCACAGCCCCTGCTGCTATACATACTGGACCAATTACTAGAGCTCGTGCACGCCAACTAAATTACCAGGTACTTTCGTTTCTTGGTAATGATTCTAATGTTCATGAGAATACGATGCTGCCTAAATTGGATACATTTGTTTTGCTTACAAATGAAGGGCCTAGCTTGGAGAAGGATGAACATTGGAGCAAGAACAAGCATGGAGATGATGGCATGCGCAAGGGAAACAAGAACGGAGTTACAAGTGATGATTTTAGGACTTTGAAGCCACCATAATGGGTGCATGAAGCCTTGGACGAAATATACAAGATGCCACTTCATAAATTTCGTCCCGAGGCTATTTTAGGTGCTGCGTCACCTTATTATTGGGTCAGGCCCATGTAATTTCGAAATACATAAGTATAGGCTATTTTTAGAGTCCGTATGTGTGGGGAAACAAGAGATAGGGTTGATTTCGGACCCCTCCACCAAGGGCCACGAAATTCCCCCCTCTTCCTCCATATATACAGCCCTTAGGGCATCGTTTAGACTTTGGGTTTTGTTTAGATTAAAAGTTCGCCATAGCTGCAACTTCGCGTACTTCGTTTGTGTTCAACGACGAGACAAAGGCGTCACAGAACCCCACCTTGATCAATAAAGCTTTCATCTTATATTCGCAATATCCAGATTGCAATCTTAGTTTCTTGCTTGTTCTTCGTTTGCTCGCAGGAAACAGACCCTCGTGGTCAGGTTGATCGTGCTCCGGCGTGGTCAATAACCTCTCGGAGTTGGTTTAGCGATTGCTAAGGCGCGACGTCCTCGCACGTTCGTAGTCGGATCGTCAAAGTCGACTTCCACCAAAGCGATATCCATCATCTCATCGAAAGACGGGACACCTTTGCCTCTATCACGTCAAGTACAAGAGCTTCTCGACAAAGGTTATATACGCGAATCCCTTAGTCCTTGTGCTGTTCCTATTATTCTAGTGCCGAAAAAGGATGGTACATCACGTATGTGTGTTGATTGTAGAGGCATTAATAATATTACTATTCGTTATCGTCATCCTATTCCTAGGCTAGATGATATGCTTGATGAATTGAGTGTCTCCACAATATTCTCCAAAGTTGATTTGCGTAGTGGCTACCATCAAATTCGTATGAAATTGGGAGATGAATGGAAAACAACATTTAAAACTAAGTTTGGATTATATGAGTGGTTAGTCATGCCTTTTGGGTTAACTAATGCACCTAGTACTTTCATGAGATTAATGAACGAAGTTTTACGTGCTTTCATTGGACGATTTGTGGTAGTTTACTTTGATGACATATTGATTTATAGCAGATCTTTGGAAGAACATTTGGAACATTTACGTGCTGTTTTTATTGCTCTACGTGATGCACGTTTGTTTGGTAACCTTGGGAAGTGCACCTTTTGCACCGACCGAGTATCTTTTCTTGGCTATGTTGTTACTCCACAGGGAATTGAAGTTGATAAAGCCAAGATTGAAGCTATTGAGAGTTGGCCGCAGCCCAAAACGGTCACACAAGTGAGGAGTTTTCTTGGCCTCGCTGGATTCTATAGGCGTTTTGTGAGAGATTTCAGCACCATTGCTGCACCTCTCGATGAGCTTACAAAGAAAGATGTGCCTTTTCTTTGGGGTACCGCACAGGAAGAAGCCTTCATGGTATTGAAAGATAAGTTGACACATGCTCCTTTACTCCAACTTCCTGATTTTAATAAGACTTTTGAGCTTGAATGTGATGCTAGTGGAATTGGATTAGGCGGTGTGTTATTACAAGATGGCAAACCTATTGCATACTTTTCTGAAAAATTGAGTGGGCCTAGTCTGAATTATTCTACTTATGATAAAGAATTATATGCTCTTGTTCGGACTTTAGAAACAAGGCAACATTATTTATGGCCCAAAGAATTTGTTATACATTCTGATCATGAATCTTTGAAACATATTAAAAGTCAAGCTAAACTGAATCGTAGACATGCTAAATGGGTTGAATTCATTGAGACTTTCCCTTATGTCATTAAACACAAGAAGGGAAAAGAAAATGTTATTGCTGATGCATTGTGATAGAGGCAAAGGTGTCCCGTCTTTCGATGAGATGGTGGATTTCGCTTTGGTGGAAGTCGACTTTGACGATCCGACTACGAACGTGCGAGGACGTCGCGCCTTAGCAATCGCTAAACCAACTCCGATAGGTTATTGACCACGCCGGAGCACGATCAACCTGACCACGAGGGTCTGTTTCCTGCGAGCAAACGAAGAACAAGCAAGAAACTAAGATTGCAATCTGGATATTGCGAATATAAGATGAAAGCTTTATTGATCAAGATGGGGTTCTGTGACGCCTTTGTCTGGTCGTTGAACACAAACGAAGTACGCGAAGTTGCAGCTATGGCGAACTTTTAATCTAAACAAAACCCAAAGTCTAAACGATGCCCTAAGGGCTGTATATATGGAGGAAGAGGGGGGAATTTCGTGGCCCTTGGTGGAGGGGTCCGAAATCAACCCTATCTCTTGTTTCCCCACACATACGGACTCTAAAAATAGCCTATACTTATGTATTTCGAAATTACATGGGCCTGGCCCAATAATAAGGTGACGCAGCACCTAAAATAGCCTCGGGACGAAATTTATGAAGTGGCATCTTGTATATTTCGTCCAAGGCTTCATGCACCCATTATGGTGGCTTCAAAGTCCTGAAATCATCACTTGTAACTCCGTTCTTGCTCCCCTTGCACACGCCATCATCTCCATGCTTGTTCTTGCTCCAATGTTCATCCTTCTCCAAGCTAGGCCCTTCATTTGTAAGCAAAACAAATGTATCCAATTTAGGCAGCATCATATTCTCATGAACATTAGAATCATTACCAAGAAACGAAAGTACCTGGTAATTTAGTTGGCGTGCACGAGCTCTAGTAATTGGTCCAGTATGTATAGCAGCAGGGGTTGTGGGTGTAACAGTTGTATTGATGTCCTCATCATCCTCCCCTTCTTGAAATGAAGTCGTCCTCGACGGAAGTTCATCTTGCTCACCCAAATAAGGCTTCAAATCTGCAATGTTAAAAGTGGGACTAACCCCAAAATCTACAGGCAGCTCAAGTTTATATGCATTATCATTTATTTTCTCTAACACCTTAAAGGGACCATCAGCACGTGGCATTAACTTTGATTTGCGCAAATCAGGAAATCTATCCTTACGCAAATGTAACCAAACAAGATCTCCAGGTGCAAACACAACATGTTTTCTACCCTTATCTTCAGCAAGTTTATATTTAGCATTCATGCGCTCAATGTTTTCCTTAGTTAACTCATGCATTTTTAAAATCAATTCAGCACGTTGTTTAGCATCAAAATTAACCTTCTCCGAAGATGGAAGAGGCAACAAATCAATAGGTGCATGAGGTAGGAAACCATACACAACTACAAAAGGGCACATCTTAGTAGTAGAATGCAATGAACGATTATAAGCAAATTCAATATGAGGCAAGCATTCCTCCCACATTTTCTTATTATTCTTCAAAACAGCCCTAAGCATAGTAGACAACGTTCTATTGACTACTTCAGTTTGTCCATCAGTTTGGGGGTGACAAGTAGTACTAAAAAGCAGTTTAGTCCCCAACTTAGCCCATAAACATCTCCAAAAGTGGCTAAGAAATTTAGTATCACGATCTGAAACAATAGTATTTGGCACACCATGCAAGCGAATAATTTCACGAAAGAACAAATCAGCAACATTAACAGCATCATCGCTTTTATGACATGGTATAAAGTGTGCCATTTTCGAGAATCTATCCACGACAACAAATATGCTATCCCTCCCCTTCTTTGTTCGAGGTAAACCTAAAACAAAGTCCATAGATATATCCTCCCAAGGAACACTAGGTACAGGCAAAGGCATATATAAACCATGAGGATTGAGTCGTGACTTAGCTTTTTGACATGTAGTGCTGCGAGCAATAAAACACTCAACATCCCGTCTCATCTTTGGCCAAAAGAAATGTGTAGCAAGTACGTCCTCCGTCTTCTTCACGCCAAAGTGTCCCATTAATCCTCCTCCATGCGCCTCCTGCAACAACAAAAGACGAACGGAGCTAGCTGGAATGCATAGCTTGTTAGCACGAAACACAAATCCATCGTTAACAACAAACTTGTTCCACATTCTTCCTTCTTTACAATTCTGCATTACATCTTTAAAATCAGCATCATGCAGATATTGATCTTTGATGGTTTCCAAACCAAATATTTTGAAGTCAAGTTGTGAAAGCATAGTAGAGACAATGCATCAGCAATAACATTTTCTTTTCCCTTCTTGTGTTTAATGACATAAGGAAAAGTCTCAATGAATTCAACCCATTTAGCTTGTCTACGGTTCAGTTTAGCTTGACTTTTAATATGTTTCAAAGATTCATGATCAGAATGTATGACAAATTCTTTGGGCCATAAATAATGTTGCCATGTTTCTAAAGTTCGAACAAGAGCATATAATTCTTTATCATAAGTAGAATAATTCAGACTAGGCCCACTCAATTTTTCAGAAAAGTATGCAACAGGTTTGCCATCTTGTAATAACACACCGCCTAATCCAATTCCACTAGCATCACATTCAAGCTCAAAAGTCTTATTAAAATCAGGAAGTTGGAGTAAAGGAGCATGTGTCAACTTATCTTTCAATACCGTGAAGGCTTCTTCCTGTGCGGTACCCCAAAGAAAAGGCACATCTTTCTTTGTAAGCTCATTGAGAGGTGCAGCAATGGTGCTGAAATCTCTCACAAAACGCCTATAGAATCCAGCGAGGCCAAGAAAACTCCTCACTTGTGTGACCGTTTTGGGCTGCGTCCAACTCTCAATAGCTTCAATCTTGGCTTTATCAACTTCAATTCCCTGTGGAGTAACAACATAGCCAAGAAAAGATACTCGGTCGGTGCAAAAGGTGCACTTCCCAAGGTTACGAAACAAACGTGCATCACGTAGAGCAATAAAAACAGCACATAAATGTTCCAAATGTTCTTCCAAAGATCTGCTATAAATCAATATGTCATCAAAGTAAACTACCACAAATCGTCCAATGAAAGCACGTAAAACTTCGTTCATTAATCTCATGAAAGTACTAGGTGCATTAGTTAACCCAAAAGGCATGACTAACCACTCATATAATCCAAACTTAGTTTTAAATGCTGTTTTCCATTCATCTCCCAATTTCATACGAATTTGATGCTAGCCACTACGCAAATCAACTTTGGAGAATATTGTAGAGCCACTCAATTCATCAAGCATATCATCTAGCCTAGGAATAGGATGACGATAACGAATAGTAATATTATTAATGCCTCTACAATCAACACACATACGTGATGTACCATCCTTTTTCGGAACTAGAATAATAGGAACAGCACAAGGACTAAGGGATTCGCGTATATAACCTTTGTCGAGAAGCTCTTGTACTTGACGCATAATCTCCTTCATCTCCTCTGGATTGGTACGGTATGGTGCACGGTTTGGCAGTGAAGCACCGGGAATTAAGTCAATCTGATGCTCAATCCCTCGAATAGGCGGTAATCCCGGTGGCACGTCTTGTGGAAAAACGTCAGCGAACTCCTGCAAAATGTTAGTGACAGCAGGAGGCAAAGAGGAAGGCACGTCCTCGAATGAAAATAATGCCTCTTTGCACACACAAAAGCATAGCAAACAGATTTGCTGAAATCTAGCTCATCAATATCAGATTTGGTGGCAAATAAACATGCACTTTTCAATTTAATTTCAGAAGCAACACTAGATGGTTTATTATTAGGCTTCATTTGTTGCTCAAATTCTTTTGCCACAATCTGATTTTCACTCTTATTCTTCTCTTGTTGTGCTTTATTAGCTCTATTAATATCATCTTTCAAAATGGAATCAGGAGTCATAGAAAGCAAAGTAATATTTTTATCCTTATGAACAAGAGTATAGTGATTGTTTCTACCATGGTGTACAGAATTTTTATCAAATTGCCATGGTCTACCAAGTAATAAGGAACATGCTTGCATAGGTACCACATCACAATCAACATAATCAGCATATGTAGAGATACTAAAATGCACACGAACAGTACGTGTTACCTTAACCTTGCCGCTGTTGTTGAACCATTGGATGTAGTAAGGATGTGGATGTGGTCTTGTGGTGAGAGAAAGCTTCACCATCTCCATGCTAGCCAAGTTGTTGCAGCTCCCTCCGTCTATTATGACGCGCACAGAACGTTCCTTCACAACTCCCTTGGTATGGAACAAATTGTGCCTCTGATTTTGCTCAGCTTGTGTGACCTGCACACTCAAAACACGTTGAGCAACTAAACATTCATACCTGTCAGCGTCTTCAGGAGCCATGTATTGCGTCTCATGATCAGAATCATCTCCACCATGTTCTTCACGTGTAATAAGAGCCAATGTCTCCTCATCATAGTCACTAGCGGACTCATATCCACCATCCGCGGTAGCAATCATCACACGCGGAGATTTGCATTCCCTCGCATAATGACCTCCTCCCTTACAACGACGACAAATAATATCACTTGTGTGCCCTGTTGATGCCATGGAAGAAGAAGAACGCTGTGCAGGCCCCGCAGGTGCGCTCTTGGCAGATAATGGTGGTTGTGCCTGTTTTTTTGTATCACGGCTGGAGGTGGCACCGGATGGAGGTGCTGGTGCAGTTGAAGTAGAAGATGCACGTGGTGTCCATGATGAAGGTCGGCCTGCAGAAAAGTTAGTTCGCCCCAATGCTTGTCGATCCTGCACTTCACGTTCAGCTTTACAAGCAAGATGGAATAAACGAGTGATATTATGATAGAGGCAAAGGTGTCCCGTCTTTCGATGAGATGGTGGATTTCGCTTTGGTGGAAGTCGACTTTGACGATCCGACTACGAACGTGCGAGGACGTCGCGCCTTAGCAATCGCTAAACCAACTCCGAGAGGTTATTGACCACGCCGGAGCACGATCAACCTGACCACGAGGGTCTGTTTCCTGCGAGCAAACGAAGAAGAAGCAAGAAACTAAGATTGCAATCTGGATATTGCGAATATAAGATGAAAGCTTTATTGATCAAGGTGGGGTTCTGTGACGCCTTTGTCTGGTCGTTGAACACAAACGAAGTACGCGAAGTTGCAGCTATGGCGAACTTTTAATCTAAACAAAACCCAAAGTCTAAACGATGCCCTAAGGGCTGTATATATGGAGGAAGAGGGGGGGAATTTCGTGGCCCTTGGTGGAGGGGTCCGAAATCAACCCTTATCTCTTGTTTCCCCACACATACGGACTCTAAAAATAGCCTATACTTATGTATTTCGAAATTACATGGGCCTGGCCCAATAATAAGGTGACGCAGCACCTAAAATAGCCTCGGGACGAAATTTATGAAGTGGCATCTTGTATATTTCGTCCAAGGCTTCATGCACCCATTATGGTGGCTTCAAAGTCCTGAAATCATCACTTGTAACTCCGTTCTTGTTCCCCTTGCGCATGCCATCATCTCCATGCTTGTTCTTGCTCCAATGTTCATCCTTCTCCAAGCTAGGCCCTTCATTTGTAAGCAAAACAAATGTATCCAATTTAGGCAGCATCATATTCTCATGAACATTAGAATCATTACCAAGAAACGAAAGTACCTGGTAATTTAGTTGGCGTGCACGAGCTCTAGTAATTGGTCCAGTATGTATAGCAGCAGGGGCTGTGGGTGTAACAATTGTATTGATGTCCTCATCAGGGATTCGCGTATATAACCTTTGTCGAGAAGCTCTTGTACTTGACGCATAATCTCCTTAGTCTCCTCTGGATTGGTACGGTATGGTGCACGGTTTGGCAGTGAAGCACCGGGAATTAAGTCAATCTGATGCTCAATCCCTCGAATAGGCGGTAATCCCGGTGGCACGTCTTGTGGAAAAACGTCAGCGAACTCCTGCAAAATGTTAGTGACAGCAGGAGGCAAAGAGGAAGGCACGTCCTCGAATGAAAATAATGCCTCTTTGCACACAAAAGCATAGCAAACAGATTTGCTGAAATCTAGCTCATCAATATCAGATTTGGTGGCAAATAAACATGCACTTTTCAATTTAATTTCAGAAGCAACACTAGATGGTTTATTATTAGGCTTCATTTGTTGCTCAAATTCTTTTGCCACAATCTGATTTTCACTCTTATTCTTCTCCTGTTGTGCTTTATTAGCTCTATTAATATCATCTTTCAAAATGGAATCAGGAGTCATAGGAAGCAAAGTAATATTTTTATCCTTATGAACAAGAGTATAGTGATTGTTTCTACCATGGTGTACAGAATTTGTATCAAATTGCCATGGTCTACCAAGTAATAAGGAACATGCTTGCATAGGTACCACATCACAATCAACATAATCAGCATATGTAGAGATACTAAAATGCACATGAACAGTACGTGTTACCTTAACCTTGCCGCTGTTGTTGAACCATTGGATGTAGTAAGGATGTGGATGTGGTCTTGTGGTGAGAGAAAGCTTCTCCACCATCTCCATGCTAGCCAAGTTGTTGCAGCTCCCTCCGTCTATTATGACGCGCACAGAACGTTCCTTCACAACTCCCTTGGTATGGAACAAATTGTGCCTCTGATTTTGCTCAGCTTGTGTGACCTGCACACTCAAAACACGTTGAGCAACTAAACATTCATACCTGTCAGCGTCTTCAGGAGCCATGTATTGCGTCTCATGATCAGAATCATCTCCACCATGTTCTTCACGTGTAATAAGAGCCAATGTCTCCTCATCATAGTCACTAGCGGACTCATATCCACCATCCGCGGTAGCAATCATCACACGCGGAGATTTGCATTCCCTCGCATAATGACCTCCTCCCTTACAACGACGACAAATAATATCACGTGTGTGCCCTGTTGATGCCATGGAAGAAGAAGAACGCTGTGCAGGACCCGCAGGTGCGCTCTTGGAAGATAATGGTGGCTGTGCCTGTTTTCTTGTATCACGGCTGGAGGTGGCACCGGATGGAGGTGCTGGTGCAGTTGAAGTAGAAGATGCACGTGGTGTCCATGATGAAGGTCGGCCTGCAGAAAAGTTAGTTCGCCCCAATGCTTGTCGATCCTGCACTTCACGTTCAGCTTTACAAGCAAGATGGAATAAACGAGTGATATTAGTATACTCCTTATAGTCTAGAATGGTCTGAATCTCTCTATTTAATCCACCCAGAAAACGTGCAAGCATAGCTTCATTCTCCTCAACAATACCACATCTAATCATGCCAGTTTGTAATTCCTGATAATATTCTTCTACAGAATTTTTCCCTTGTCTTAAACGCTGCAATTTTTGAAGCAATTCACGTTGATAATATGGTGGAACCCAACGCGTACGCATAGCAGTTTTCAAAGCAGCCCAAGTAGTTGGAATAGGATATAATCTACAATGTTCACACCACCATACACATGCAAAACTAGTGAAAGCACAAACAGCAGCAGCAACTCGTCTCTTCTCAGGATATTGTAAACATGTAAATCGTTGTTCAGTTTCTAACTCCCAAGTAAGATATATATCAGGAACATATCTACCCTTAAATGGTGGAATATTCAATTTCAGTTTAGGAATATGGACATCATCTCGTACCTGAGGTGGTGGTGCAGGCCTACCATTACGAATATATACCTGAGGTCGACCTGCTGGTGGTGGTGCTGGTGGCTGCTCGTAGATCTGATTTTGATCAACCTCATCCTCATAATCGCCCGCATACTCATCATCCACCTGGGTACCAGCAGGAGCAGTAGCAGGAGCTAAAGAAGCACCAACAGCAGTAACAACGGCACCAGAATTTTGTCCTGGCACAATAGGAACACGCTGTGCTCGTCCATACTGATTCGGAAGGGGGCGTAGTTGTTGTTGTTGCAGAGGTGCGACAGGTGCAGCCGGTGGTGGAAGACGCGCAAGCAGTTCATTAAATCTGTTATCGAGCTTTGTTTCGAACGTCTTCTCAAGGTCAGTGATCTTCTCCATGGCCTCTTCAAAATTGTTCAGCACATCTTGTACCTGTTCAGTCATCATTTGCTGAAACTTATCATGAAGCTCCTTGTTCGATAAGTTCTCCCAGTCAATCTCGTCGGCTTGTGATCCTGGCATGGTTAGCAGCAATAGAAACACAGAAGAATATGATCCTACAGACTACTAAGAAGTGGTGGTGATGTATCACAAATCCGTCAAGCAAATCTCAAATTCTTACCAGTTCTTACCCAGCAGCAGGCGGTGATCGGCAACCGTTGTAGTCAGAAACTCTCAAAGCTTGGATAGAGCGATTACCAGGGAGAGTCAAACACACGACGTAGATGTATGTGGAGCTGGGAAGGCTTATAGTATGGTAGCAAAAAGGGTCAGCAATAATCAATTCAGAGATGCAAAGTTGAATAAACGCTCAACGACGTACTGTGCTGGTCCTAGGCTAGACTGTGCTAGAGACGCGAGCCTAGAACACCAACAAAATCACGGCGCGGCACGTAAACAAGGGAAAAGCACACTCTGAATTTTTTTTTCGCTCTTTTTTTTTTGCGCTGCTTTTTTTTTGCGAAAAATCACTATAATGGCGACTGTCTCAAAACTCTTCCTAGGATCAAACTGACAGGATGGGCACGAAATTTTTTTTTTCGACCAAATTTTTTTTTTTC